>NW_026928379.1:0-152500 GCF_032062105.1 Saccostrea cuccullata | reverse complement strand
AGTGTAAATTAAGTTTGTTCAAATCATGACCCCTGGGGGTAGGGTGAGGCCAAAATGGCCGATCAAAGTTTTACATAGGAATATATAGGAAAAATCTTTAAAAATCTTCTTCTCAAGAATCATTGAGACAGGAAAGATAAAACTCATGTGAAATTATCCTCAGGTAGTGTAGACTCAGATTTGTTTAATTCATGACCCCCGGGGCTAGGGTGGGACCATAATGGCCGTTAAAAGTTTTACATAGGAATATATAGGAAAAAATCTTTAAAAATCTTCTCAAGGTTTTCACCTCAGGAATATATATGACCCCTGAAAAAATGGCAGATCAAAGTTTTTCACAGGAATATATAGAGAAATCTCCTTTTCAAGTACTTCAAAGTGATGATTAGTGATATTTACATGGAATCATCCTCAGGTAGTGTAGATTCTAGTTTGTTCAAATCATGACCCTCTGGGGGGGTTAAAATTTAAGCCCCCCCCCCCCTCCAACCTCAGTAAACTTTCATTTCTGATCTGATATGTGCTTTTTCCTAGCCGATGTGCTCAGGTGAGCGCTGTGGCCCCTGGGCCTCTTGTTATTAAATATTTCTGATCATAAAGATGATGAATGCAATAAAAATTATCGAAATATTCATAATATTTACATGTAAATCCATAAAACATCCTATAATCAGCAGCATTTTCCATTTTCTGCCCCTTATCTCTACTTCAAATACAGACTATTACATGTACTAAATTTAATGGTTGATTTTTGTTCCAGACTCTCAGGCCTACAGGAAGTGATCGCTGAGCAGTGTGAGGTGGCAGCTGTCAATCAAATCCTGGTCGTCGACGGAGAGTTACTGGAGCATACTGTTGACCCTCTTGACCCCGTGTCAGATTATCCAAAGTCCATCACAGAAGACAACCCTATATTTGTGTTCCTGAAGTCCTATCCTGATCACAGATATTTCCCAAACTGTGTATATCGTAAGCAGTTTCTTATTTTCAATGTCATGTCATGTTGATCCTAGAATTTTTCCCTTTGAAATGATTCTGTAGGTGCATGCACAAACCATTGTGACTGTATACAAAAATGAAATTTCAAAATGAACAGTACATTCAACAATGTAATGTAATGTTTTGTTAGATAAATTTATTCAACAAGATTCTTAACTGCATGGAATTAATGGCAACATGTTCTTGCTTCAAATATTTCAACTTTTGAGTTACATTTATATGATTTACTGTATAGGGGATAAATTTCAGAGGTTGTAATTTTCACATTTTTCTTTCATCTGACACTACCGCGGTTTCTTCAGTTTGCAGTGAAAGTTACCTCCCTTGTCTATATCCGTTTTATCCATTCTGTAGCTATAATAATTATGTAAAGGACATTAATCAGCCTTATGTCTTTATTTCACGATCAACAGGGAAGGTTATAAAATTGTTATATTTAATAAATAATTGACAATTAATTAAAACAAGTGCAGTAACTGTTATCAAAAGTCCTTGACTATAAATGTCAAATGACTTTCCTAGTGCATGTACACCCCAAGATCTTCAATACAACATGGCGAAAAACCACTAGACGGTAAATAATTATGTGTTAATATAAATGTAGGTCGACGAAATAATATCCTACCACATCTTCAGTAAGTTCTAGGTTATTTGAATGATTTTTTAAAAACCAAAGTGTCGATAAAAACTGCTATAATGCAGGTAACAAAAACACGTGGTAACATTAGTTACACATGAGTAATCAAAATTCATGGCTCACATGTTTTGATTAATGAAACACATAGCGTTGGCTGTTAAAACAGCTATTTAACAAATACAAGTTACGTGGTAACATTAGTTACACATGAGTAATCAAAATTCATGGCTCACATGTTTTGATTAATGAAACACATAGCGTTGGCTGTTAAAACAGCTATTTAACAAATACAAGTTGTTATCAGCTGATTTGAATTAAAGTAAAGTAAAGTAATTAAAGTAAAGCATGATAATTAAAATAATTGAATGACAAGTACTATTCGTAATTACTGAAATGACCATGTACTGCACATACATGCATATAAACCTATCGTATTCTATTCTCAAATTTTCAAAAAAACCCCTTGGAGATTACTGTGGTTTCATCAATTTTCGTTGCCATCAATTTTCGTTGATTTTGTAAAACATACGTTTTCGAGGATACCTAATTTCGTGGACGAAAGTATTGTCTATACAAATAGATAACACATTTCTCAATTCAATGAACATTTCATTTCGTGGATCTGCTCACCAACGAATTCCTCGAAAATTGGTGCTCAACGAATATTGATGAAACCACAGTATTGAAAATTTCTTGAATGCACGGATTTATTAACACCGTGAATGTAGCAAATATTAACTCCGCAAGTTATTTTCCCCCTATACAGTACTCTATTTAGATATCTTTTCAAAAGTAATTTTATTTTGTTGTAGCTGAGTTTCCAAGATTCAGCAGTTCAGTACACATCAGCAATGACTACCAGCTATCAAAGCTATGTTGTACAGTCATGTCCTTTCATCTTCGACTCGTAAGACAGTATCACAGAAAATTACAGTTATTACAGAAGAGTGTTCGAGGATACATGTAAGTATAGTATCTCTAAAATCAATGTTTGACAAAGTTTTCATGCTAAATTGAGTTAAAATGATTAAAGGAATATCAACAATACATGCTTTTCTATATGTATGTGTATGCTCAATGGATAACTACATGTACAGAAATATCACACACAAAAAAAAAATAAAGTCAGCATTACTGGCTCATGAAGTGCTATGTGATATAAAAATTGTACAAAGATTACACTGTGATTTTCTGGTTCCTTCATCACACCTATATATAACCAGTTACAATATTTTTTTTGTTGTTTTTTAGACATGAGCTTCACCATGAGATTGAGCACCTAGTAGACTACCTCAGACATCAGAAACAACACAACCAGACGTGTCAACTGTGGACACGGAACTATAACCATTCTGTGGCCCAGAACATGGCGCTAGTCAGGGGGACCAATCAGGGGCAGGGGGCCAAAGACAGGGAAATACTGCTGGAGGGAAATCAGAAATATATCAGGGACCTGCAGAAACAGGTAGGAGCCAAGGGCTTTGATGTCCAATCATATGGCATGTTATAAAATATCAGACCAATAAGGAGTCCTTCAACAGAAATTTTTCTGCTTATCAAAGGTTGATTTAATAAAAACAGAGGCATGTAATTTTGGTTTCTCTTACAATATGAGTATCATGAAAGGATCATGTCAACATACTGAAATGGTGATATGAAATAACACAAAATGATGAACTTCAGTATCTCAATTCTCAAACACAAAAATGACTAATACATATGAACCTAGATAAGTCCAATCGAAATAGAAGTCCCCACCACTGAATCTTTAAGTATTTTGCTTTACACTTGGTATCTCAAATCCTGGAATATCTCAGAGTTTTTTTTCTCTGGAGTTCATTGAATTTAAGATAAATAGGTTTGACTGTATTATGACACAGAATGGATATGTATTTGTAGGTGGACAACATAATGAAGGGAGCAGAGGAGCAGCTAAATCAGCTCCAGAGAGATGAACTTCAGAACAAGAGACTAGAGAGATACTGGAGGGATGAAAACCTGGCCTGTCACTCTGATACTTATAGATGGTAAGTACTACAGAACAAGAGACTAGAGAGATACTGGAGGGATGAAAACCTGGCGTGTCACTCTGATACTTATAGATGGTAAGTTACAGAACAAGAGACTAGAGAGATACTGGGGGGATGAAAACCTGGCGTGTCACTCTGATACTTATAGATGGTAAGTTACAGAACAAGAGACTAGAGAGATACTGGGGGGATGAAAACCTGGCGTGTCACTCTGATACTTATAGATGGTAAGTTACAGAACAAGAGACTAGAGAGATACTGGAGGGATGAAAACCTGGCGTGTCACTCTGATACTTATAGATGGTAAGTACTACAGAACAAGAGACTAGAGAGATACTGGGGGGATGAAAACCTGGCGTGTCACTCTGATACTTATAGATGGTAAGTTACAGAACAAGAGACTAGAGAGATACTGGAGGGATGAAAACCTGGCGTGTCACTCTGATACTTATAGATGGTAAGTTACAGAACAAGAGACTAGAGAGATACTGGAGGGATGAAAACCTGGCGTGTCACTCTGATACTTATAGATGGTAAGTTACAGAACAAGAGACTAGAGAGATACTGGAGGGATGAAAACCTGGCGTGTCACTCTGATACTTATAGATGGTAAGTTACAGAACAAGAGACTAGAGAGATACTGGAGGGATGAAAACCTGGCATGCCACTCTGATTCTTATAGATGGTAAGTTACAGAACAAGAGACTAGAGAGATACTGGAGGGATGAAAACCTGGCGTGTCACTCTGATACTTATAGATGGTAAGTTACAGAACAAGAGACTAGAGAGATACTGGAGGGATGAAAACCTGACTCTGATAATAGATGGTAAGTTACAGAACAAGAGACTAGAGAGATACTGGAGGGATGAAAACCTGGCATGCCACTCTGATTCTTATAGATGGTAAGTTACAGAACAAGAGACTAGAGAGATACTGGAGGGATGAAAACCTGGCGTGTCACTCTGATACTTATAGATGGTAAGTTACAGAACAAGAGACTAGAGAGATACTGGAGGGATGAAAACCTGGCGTGTCACTCTGATACTTATAGATGGTAAGTTACAGAACAAGAGACTAGAGAGATACTGGGGGGATGAAAACCTGGCGTGCCACTCTGATTCTTATAGATGGTAAGTTACAGAACAAGAGACTAGAGAGATACTGGGGGGGATTTGGCTGCACTCCGATGTAGATGGTAAGTTACAGAACAAGAGACTAGAGAGATACTGGGGGGATGAAAACCTGGCCTGTCACTCTGATTCTTATAGATGGTAAGTTACAGAACAAGAGACTAGAGAGATACTGGAGGGATGAAAACCTGGCGTGCCACTCTGATACTTATAGATGGTAAGTTACAGAACAAGAGACTAGAGAGATACTGGGGGGGATGAAAACCTGGCGTGTCACTCCGATACTTATAGATGGTAAGTACTACAGAACAAGAGACTAGAGAGATACTGGGGGGATGAAAACCTGGCCTGTCACTCTGATACTTATAGATGGTAAGGTACAGAACAAGAGACTAGAGAGATACTGGAGGGATGAAAACCTGGCGTTATACTTATAGATGGTAAGTTACAGAACAAAAGACTAGAGAGATACTGGGGGGATGAAAACCTGGCGTGTCACTCCGATACTTATAGATGGTAAGTACTACAGAACAAGAGACTAGAGAGATACTGGAGGGATGAAAACCTGGCGTGCCACTCTGATACTTATAGATGGTATATACTAAAATATCTATATAGGCAATCTGGCCTGTCACTCCGATACTTATAGATGGTAAGGTACAGAACAAGAGACTAAAGAGGTACTGGAGGGATGAAAACCTGGTGTGTCACTCTGATACTTATAGATGGTAAGGTACAGAACAAGAGACTAGAGAGGTACTGGAGGGATGAAAACCTGGCGTGCCACTCTGATACTTATAGATGGTAAGTACTACAGAACAAGAGACTAGAGAGATACTGGGGGGATGAAAACCTGGCCTGTCACTCCGATACTTATAGATGGTAAGGTACAGAACAAGAGACTAGAGAGGTACTGGAGGGATGAAAACCTGGCCTGTCACTCTGATACTTATAGATGGTAAGGTACAGAACAAGAGACTAGAGAGATTTGGAGGGAAAAACCTGGAATAATAGATGGTAAGTACTACAGAACAAGAGACTAGAGAGGTACTAAAGGGATGAAAACCTGGCCTGTCACTCTGATACTTATAGATGGTAAGTATTACAGAACAAGAGACTAGAGAGATACTGGGGGGATGAAAACCTGGCCTGTACTCTTACTTAAATGGTAAGTTACAGAACAAGAGACTTACTGACTTGGCCTGTCACTCTGATACTTATAAATGGTAAGGTACAGAACAAGAGACTAGAGATACTGGGGGGATGAAAATCTGGCCTGTCACTCTGATACTTATAGATGGTAAGTACTACAGAACAAGAGACTAGAGAGATACTGGGGGGATGAAAACCTGGCCTGTCACTCTGATACTTATAGATGGTAAGTACTACAGAACAAGAGACGAGAGAGATACTGTCGGGAAGAAAAACTGTCGAGTCACTCTGATACTTATAGTTGGTAAGGTACAGAACAAGAGACTAGAAAGATACTGGGGGGATGAAAACCTGGCGTGTCACTCTGATACTTAAATGGTAAGGTACAGAACAAGAGACTAGAGAGATACTGGGGGGATGAAAACCTACTGATACTTATAGATGGTAAGGTACAGAACAAGAGACTAGAGAGATACTGGGGGGATGAAAACCTGGCGTGTCACTCTGATACTTATAGATGGTAAGGTACAGAACAAGAGACTAGAGAGATACTGGGGGGATGAAAACCTGGCCTGTCACTCTGATACTTATAGATGGTAAGTACTACAGAACAAGAGACTAGAGAGATACTGGAGGGATGAAAACCTGGCCTGTCACTCTGATACTTATAGATGGTAAGTTACAGAACAAGAGACTAGAGAGATACTGGAGGGATGAAAACCTGGCGTGCCACTCTGATACTTATAGATGGTAAGTACTACAGAACAAGAGACTAGAGAGATACTGGGGGGATGAAAACCTGGCGTGTCACTCTGATACTTATAGATAGTATTTACTCATTCTGAGTTTGACATAGTAGGCAGAGAAATGAATCCTGAAAAAGATTTTAGTTAAGGCATAATGATAAACCAGAAGTCAATACTGAGTTTGTAACTGAAAAGAAGCATTAGTGTTAAAGATATACTTGAATACTGTGTAATTTCCATCCAACATTGGTGCTTGTTGTAATGTTTGGCTGCTATGTAGTGCTTTGTTTGTTTGTAGTGGAGAGAAGATAGAGGTAATGTTGGAATCAATGCGGGGTATCATGATGGCATTTAAAGAGGACAGACACAGAGTGGTGCTTGGGAAACTGGAGGAGAACATCCATATGGTAGAAAAGTAAGTCATCAATTTAAATTTACAAAGAATAGAAAAGTATGTCATCAGTTTAACTTTACAAAGAATAGAAAAGTAGGTCATCAGTTTAACTTTACAAAGAATAGAAAAGTAGGTCATCAATTAAACTGATAGACAGGGTAGAAAATAGGTCATAGACAGACACAAAAAGGTGCTAGGCAAACTGGAGGAGAATAATTATCCAAATGGTAGAAAAGTAGGTCATCAGTCTTAAAATCAATTTTGCAAAATTGGAAAATATTACAAAGAGATAGAAAACTGTTTTGATCTAGTTTCTTAAAAACAGTTTTTGATATCATTACATGCATTTGACTTTTCATTAATATGTAATATTTGATTTGATATTACAGAAATCGACTGCAGACATTATGTTCTAAGTCCCTGTCCATATTAGAAAGCTGTAACCGATGTACAGAAAAACAGTATAATGCTTACTACATGTGGTACAAGTAAGTGTGTAGAGAAAAGCAGTATTATCTGTTTGACATGGTATAAGTAGATACTTTAACATGAAAAAGAAAACAGTACAAAAACTTAACCTTGACAATAATTTTTGAAAAAATTATGGGCTTTAAATATTTCACTTGTATATTATTTTTGGACAAGGCCTTTCTATGTATATTTCTATTTCAATTTTATACAAGGTCATATAGTTTTTATTTGTGAAATTGAATCTTGTCAGATCTTGTTTGATGTACATCTGTTTTATACTTTGACAGTCAGGCAGTTGATACAAGAAACAGATGTGATAAAGTGAATCTAAAACTGGGTCACCTGGAGAAGAGACAGACGGAATACGTCAGTAAACTAGACGAGGTAGGTATAAATAACAGTTATCTGAACATATCAGAAACTAGACAAAGTAAGATATTATAAATGACAGAAAGCAGAATATGTCATTAAATTAGATGAAGGTATAGGCAGAAATGTTAATTATCAAAACATGTTATTGGCTTGTCCCTTGCCACAAATTAATTTTTGTTTAGAATATTTTTATTGTGTGTTTCAGTTTTCTAAGGTGATGATAGGGAGTATGCATGATATTGTATGTGAACCAAATTTCATTCCTAATAACAACAAAGATCAGCAGAGACGTGTGATTTCTACAAACCTTCTTAATCAGCTCAATAACAGGTTAGTCTGTCATATCAACTACATTAAAGAGAATTCTCTGATGTATATGTTTGGAAGCATGACTGTTGTGGCAAAAAGTGCCCCCCTCCCCAGCAAATTCTTGGATCATTGCTGCGCTATTATGCAGGCAGAGTCCAAACAGAACATTAATAGATAACAACATATGACGGACCAGAACAGGATTCGAACCCAGGTCCCCGGAATCTCCAGTCAGGTGCTCTACCAACTGAGATATTTGGCTACTGCCAGTCAAACCCCTCTGACGGCCTCTGAGTTATTGGGGATTGAACATAGGGATAACTGTGAATGAACAAAGAATGTTAAATACATGTACTAAGGAAATTGAGGATAGTTTCCAAATAATACCGTTGTCACGACACCCTAAGCTTGATCAGTGATAACAAGATTATTTTTTCTATTTACAATTTTATATAAAAACAAACATGTACAAATATACAAGATGAAAATTAAAGCAAAATTTCAAAATGTCTATTCCTGTTCGTCTGGGACCACGTTCCTGTAGCCGTCCACGCCCATTTCCTGTGTTTAACGGTCCATGACCTAGGGGTACCACGCCCTTGCACTAAATGCCACAACGTGCTCGACGTCCCGCACCAATCCAAAGCATCTTAAGCGTCTGCAGTGCTGACAAAACCAGGAAACCACGTCTCCCCCACACGGCCTCGGCCTAGTGTACCATGCCCTTGTGTAGTCGCGAGGTTGCCACTGCCGACAGCACCAAACCATCATGTAACCACACGCATGCATATATATATGTACAGGAACCTTCAACAAATATGTGTAGACAGAATAACAGCTTGACCCCAAACGGGCTGCCTCACAACACATCATAAATGTTTACACATATAGTTGTTCAAACATACAGTTTGACTAATATGTATCACACCGTTTCGTACGGGAAAGCAAAATAATGTACAATATAACATTACAGTCTGAGTAATAAACTTATATCATTACTTTACACTTAAACTCATGGCATGTGCATGTGGTAACATTCCCGTATATACAATTCGAACACTTTCTCTCGTGGATAAAAATAGAATAAGCTCAATTAGTATACACTACATTACTTTTCAATATAATAAATGCAAGTAAATTGCACTTAACCTGACAGGAGATTCAGTTACCACAAATAAAACTATCTAACCCTCCGTGGACATGTGAAACTACTTTCACTGGTCAAGGAAAACGTGCGCTACCCAAGACAAACTTAACATCACCTTATATAGCAACTGGCCAAATATTTAAATCACCAGAGCCTCACAATGGGGCTTCTTGCAGGATAAACACTAAATACAAACAAAGGTCACCACAGGGCAATGCTAATAAAACAGAAAATAAATGTACATATAACAAAATCAACATTGATTGCGACAACGGTATAAGTGGAAATTTTAGTGATTTTTCCGTAAAAAATCGGTATTTGATTTTTAGGGAGAAGCAATTTCAGTGATTTTAAAATGCTATTTTAAGGAGTTATTACAAATAAAACACAATTAATTTTTAGCGATTTTCAATTTTAGCAATCTCATCACCCTCATTAATAATGCCAGAATTATATCCTCAAAAAAAATTCTGCTTGTATGTTGTTACCATAATCAATGAAAGATATCGTTGAATTGCTGTCACTAAAATTGGACTATTTTATCTTGATAGTTTGTTGAATGTCAGAATTATTTTATTTGTAGATTAGAGTCAGTAGAATTGGAAGTAATGGCTCTTACACAGAGTGTAGACGAGAATTCCAAAATAATAAATAGGTAGGTATTAAGTTATAAAATATATTGCTTGTCATTTTACTTCATTATCATTTCATTTTAGTCAATAGGTTTTAGTTAATGTGCATGTCGAGTCAAGTAAGATTTCCTGTTGGTATGACAAGAAATTTCACTGTTTATATGTTCACTATTTAGATAAATTCTATCTTTGCAACACTCTTTTTTACAAAACACTAATAGCTATTTGGTGTTTTTAATAAATCAAAACAAATTTTTCTTGAGCTTTGATTATTGTGTTGCATATATGTGAGAATAAATTTCTTTACAAACTGATTACACAAAAAACATAAGAGTTATCTCAAATAATTTGATAAATTGAATCATACTATTTTTCTTCTAAACTTGCATATTGTTTAATGTATTTCAGCACTGAACAGCATATAAATGAAGGTGACTTCTGAAAAAAAACTTGCAGTTAAAAGTTACAGAAAAAGTTCAGGAATGTGAAAACCAAAGCTCAGCAAAGTGTCAGTGAAGCTCAACAGTTACATGTTACAGACTGTAAATGAAGCTCAACAGTGTGTGAACAGACTGATTTGCTTGTGGGCAAACACTTTGAACCAAGGTAGTACAACAACGTTTTGCCTCAATACAGCTCGTTGTTAAAACATAAGAACTCAAAAGACAATATTATTGTGATACTTCTCTTCCACAGATGTCAAAACCAAATTCCTTGATGTCAAAACCAAATTCCTAGATTATGTGACTAAATGTGTATTCAAAGTAATGTTGGTTTATTGACTAGATGTGTATATTTAAGGAATAACTGTCTTATTTTTCGATTTCATGAAGTGATCAATCGATTGGCTTGCATGATAATTTGCATAAACGCCAAAGGCGTTTATGTATAAAATTATCACACAAGCCAGTTGATTGATCATCTTCATGAAACTGAAAAAAAACTGACAGTTAATCCTTATACTGTACATGTATTTACATGGTATTGATTCCATCAATCCATGTGCTACAAGCCCTGCTTCTGTCTAGCCATTTGTCCCGCCCTGCACATGATTTTTTTTAGCAGGGTCTATTGAAAAACCAGAGTACATTAACTGTTTGTAATTTTGTCTCAGACAAAGACATTGGAAATGTAAATATTTTCATATCAATGCAAATAATCAAGGTAAAGATAAAAAGAAACCTTTGTGAGACCAATCACCTTTTCACAGTAGGAGATGTAGTTTACATCATTTCCTTATGATAAACTGTAAATATAGATTAGAATCAATATTAAAAAGTGCTTATAAGAAATTTCACCTTTAAGCAGCCAGTACAATTCATTTCCTGTATTGGATGATTTAATTTTATGTTGTAAAGATATATGACATTATGTATGTAATTAGCAGGCGATCAAAACAATCAGTATTTCCTCAAGGTTGTCAGGAACTACAAATAATGAATAAGTTTGATTTGTAGAAAAACACTGTGCCTCAGAGAGAGAGAGAGAGAGAGTCTTAGTCAGAGAGAGAGAGAGAGCTTTTTTAAGTGCACATGAAATAAACATTGCATGAGAGAGATAACTTTTTGAAGGTTCTTGGTTATTAACACTGTGTGATAAAGAGTAGTTTTGAATGTATTGTTAGTAGCAAATAAATGCATATCATTAACTTTATCAATTTTAAGTTATGCACAATTGTTTGTTGAAAACTGTTTACATTTGTTATATTGTGAATTAATTGTTTTTCTGTGTAGAATATATATTTTTATTTCAAAAAAAACACTGATGCTCATACATATGTAAAAAGTGTGTAAAAATACATGTAAACCTCAGTTTTAATCTGTATATTTATGCCTTAATTTTTAGACATTCAGAAATAAATAAATTATGTATATTTTTATACAAAGTCATTAATTTTCATCACTCAGGTATAATGTTCAGGTTCATTGTGCACTTTTTCAGTATGTTCTATTTGACATTGAAAAAAGACTTTCTTAAGAAAATTTGATGTCTCTTTAATTAAGGGAAATACAGGTTCAGTTAGGATAAGAAACCATGATGTTCACTTGTTTACTGATACGATATTATCCCAGAGCCCAGAATCGAAGTTTAAAATATTATAAAATAAAATGGAAATCTGCAAAGCAAGTAGATGAAAACACAAAAAAACATAACACATTAATTATACAAGTATAACACATATTGTTCTGCAGGGGACACTCACTCCTCTATGGCACTTGATCACAGCTCTGATTTTTAGAGGCTTGTGTATTTGCATAATTTGATTGGACTATTACATTTGTAGCTGGAATACTATACTGTTCTGCAAATATATCTCTATATATCTCCATATATTTCATGAAGTCTACAATGCTTCTGTGAACAAAGTGCAATAACTCTAATTTTCCATTGAACAGATTCAAACATGTCAAATGACTTTATATGTGTAAAACCAAAAAAGTAAATAAAAATAAATTTTAGTACCAGCTAGGTTAATTTAGCTTGAAATGTCAAAAATACCTTTCAAGCAAACGTATTATAACCAATGGCTTCAGTTACCAATAAAATTATTTTTTTTTTAAAAATCAAATATCATATTCTCTCTAAAAAGGAAAATGAAAATGATATTTGAAATTTAGCTTTCAATTGGCTGAAACCTTATCGAATCAGTGGGGAAAACAATATATATTGTCATTAAAATAATTATATAAAACAGGTCAAGGTGCCACAGACAGTTAAATGTAGTCTTAATTTTCAAATTATTACCTGATATCAAAAAGGTTTAAGCTAAATTCTTTCCACAATTTTCTCTAGGGAAACAATCATATTTGAGGGAAATAGGGAATTTGATGACCGGATGATTTTTGCTGATATGAGTTGCTTTTAATGGCCCGTGATCTCCCCGTACATGACTTGGGGAATCCTTCTGTGACGTATTTTAAATGGTCTAGCCTAGCAAGATCAGTAGAGCTCCTAGCAAATACACCATATGAATATCAAATCTTTGATTCCTTACAAATTCATCCTTCAATGTTTTGTTATCTATTTTGGGGGATTCTATCAATGGCTCTTATCATGACGAGGAGCACACAGCGTGTGTGACCGGTCCGCAGGGGATGCTCATTCCTCCATGGCACCTGATCCCACCTCTGATTTGATGGTAGTTCATGTTTGCTCTGCTCCTGATTTGTATTGTTTAATGGACTTTTGAGCTTGAATATATTGTTTCGTTATCTCCATATACGAGGGTTGATCCAAAAGCTCGTGGAATTTCTTCATTTATTTTATTTATTTTTAAGTGAAATTGATTGAAAATTACAAATGAGAATATAGACACTTGTTGAATATTTTAAATAAAAAAACATTTTAAGTATTTATGATAGTAATCCTATGGTAGTTGCTATGGAAACGGTTGTTTGGAAATGCGGGGGAGATTTTAACGCGTTTATTATTATTTTAATTCTTAATACGTGAAATGAGAATAGAACAACCCTATGTGGTATATAAAACAAAAATTATGTCATTATTACGACTGCTTGATCTTTTATAAACCTTTGAGAATTTTACTGATTTTACTGGATATTTAGTTTATTAGTTGGTGATTTATTGTTCATATTTATGTTGTTAGACAACGTCAAATTTCAGTCAAGTCATAAGTTTGGTTAAATTCCCGGGATCACTCTATCTTAAACACGTATATTATTGACACAGGCTGGGGAAAAAGCATTTAATAACTGGTTTTCCATTGACATAAGAAATTTAAGAAAAATAGAACTTCCGTGGACGTTGATTAAAGGTGTGGCCGGCTTTTGGAGGCTCTGTTTTAAGTGTTTATCTCCCTAGACAAATTAAAAGCTTTAATGGACGTTGTCAGCTGATGTACTCTTCTTGACATTGCTACTGAAATTGGAACATTATATGGAAAGATGGGGAATATTTTGAAATATGAGTGAAAAATGAAGATGAGCTTTTGCGAGAGGATACCCAGGCTTTTCTTGAGAACAAAAATGGAGAAAAAGGGCAACATTTGGTAGAATTATGTATTCGAATTGGACATTAGGATGAGACGCTTCTATAACGTGACGTGACATATCTAACTTGATGTAACGTCGAAATCTCCACCGGGTTTCGCAACTATCCATTTTCAGAAAGCTTGTGTGACCTTATTGGTAATTGGAAAGTGATGAAATTTTCCAATATTGTTGCATTATGACTCTCTATTATAAATATGTTTGTTGTTTGCTTTCATCAAATCACGATAAAATTTTAGAAAGAAATTCCACGAACTTTTGGATCAACCCTCGTATTTCATCTTACAAATCTGCTGTCTCTGTCGATGTATTACTTGTACTCTGTACCTTGACAGACTGCATGAAATATATGGAGATTGATAGCGAACAGTATTCAAGCTCAAAAGTCCACTCAATCAATACAATTCAGGAGCATAATGAACACGGACCCCTAAGACTCTAGAGTTGGGATCAGGTTCCATGGAGGATAGATTAACCCCCTGCCAACCGTCACATCTCAGAAAACTATTTGAAAGATTAAGGACTGTCACTTTCCTCAGGTTGTTAAAATGTTTGATACCCCAAATTGAACAGTATCGGTTGGTTAATGCGTTTATTTGTAACGAGTGATGGTGTTATATTTATGTCTACTTTTACTATCGAGCCTTTAGTTTATCATAAAAGCGTGTATGTACTGAAATAAGGCATTCTTCTATCTAGGAAACAACGACAAGGTCCTCAGTATTTGACTGAATAAATATCGTCGACCTTTCTCAGTATTTTCGAGGACTATTCAAAGTATGGTGTAGCCTCTATTCTGCTAAATAATTGGTGAATATAATTATGAAGAAACCTAATTTAAATTGTCAAAACGTAGCTGTACTGAGAAGTACAATCATGTATTTAGTATAATTAACAGTGGGATACACGTAATTATACTTCTCTTACATCATGATACTGAATAATTTTACTCCAAGTATTGGTTGATTCTAAGTTCTAAATAGAAGACTCTCTGATTAATGCATGAAAGCCTCTGAATAATATTGAAACCTGGACACTAGTTAAAATGATCTAGCTGTACATACGTATTCTGCAATGAACTAGATATTGAAGGAATATTTAGAATTAAAACGAAACTTTGAAGCAGGTCTACTTCTATGTTAAAAAAACTGATTAAAATAAAATATGGCGATTCCAGAAACCAGCCCTAAAATCAGAAAAAAACGTCACGAGCAAGACAATGATATCTGTAAAAGAAATTTCCTACTTTTGGGGGTTATACTTTTAACAAACATGAATTTACACTACGAGGGATGCTAACAATATGAACATTGTTATCTGCTGTTTCACAAAAAGTTTTATCTCTCATTCAGACCACCTGTATTTTACAAGGGCAATCGATTAGATCAGATAAAGAGCAACATTCCACATCAATGAAATTTCAAAGACATCATTTTAAAATCTTAAATTTTTAAGAAAAATTTACAATGGCCAGT
The DNA here is from genome assembly GCF_032062105.1 of Saccostrea cuccullata. Classification (NCBI taxonomy): domain Eukaryota; kingdom Metazoa; phylum Mollusca; class Bivalvia; order Ostreida; family Ostreidae; genus Saccostrea; species Saccostrea cuccullata. The sequence continues at coordinate 136,995 of NW_026928379.1, read as the reverse complement.
AACAATGAAACTTTTTCAGAATCTTCTTGACAAAGTGATGATACTTTTTAGCTCACCTTAACGAAGTTTGGAGGAGCTTATTTGATACAGTCGGTGTCCCAGGTTAAAGTTTTTGGAGCTGTTTGCTTTTTAAGTACTTCTTTGGTTTATATTGATCAGATACTCAAGGAAGATGCTTATCATGCTTCTAGTGTGTTTCATTGTACCAGATAAGGTTTCAGATGCTGCAAAAAAGGAATGACCAGTTTTTGGAGCAGGTGAAAATTTTTGGTGCAGTTTTTGGTGAAAGTCTTATTTCCAAGTAACTATAACATCTGTGATAACCAAATTTGCATAGATGATACATGTAAGGATGCATACAACTAGCCAGGAATACTCCGAATGCTGTATCTGATGTACATTTTCGGATGATTGAACAGGCTAATGTTTTTGGTGCAGGTCTCATTTCTAAGTATAAGCCCTATAATGACCAAACTTGCATGGATGATACATTTAATGATGCACATTACCAGGCTTGCTTCAAATACTTGTTCTGACTTATACTGTTTTTTCGGATGAGTGAACAGGTAAATGTATGGTGTAGTCCCATTTCCAAGTAACTACGAGCCCTTTGATGAGTAAACTTGCATGGATGATACATCAAAGGTCACACTACCAGACTTGCTTCCGATGCTGGATCTGACCGACAACATCCGGATGAGTGAACAAGTTAGAGTTTTTGGAGCGGGTTCTTCTAAAACGGGTAGATGCCCTATGTTATGGAAAGCCATAGGGGACCCCTAGGGTCAGGGTCTATATATAATCTATAGTTTTAACCCTGTACAACCATGATTTCTACCCTGGCTTTCCATACTATGTTTTAGCAAACTTGCAAACTTGCATGTTTGATATCAATAGCGTCCCATTATTAGCAGACCTATTTTGTATTCATTTGAAGCAGAATTTGATCAAAATCTTATGCGTGAGAAGAAAACACTTGCTGTGGCCTTCAACTCGACATTTCGATATATCGACGACGTATTGTCAATTAATAATGATAATTTCCATTATTATGTCGATACGATATATCCTGGTGAACTTGAGATAAAAGATACCACATAGTCCGACACTTCTGCTTCATATTTGGATATTTTACTTCGCGGAAGATGCTAATGGTAATCTAAAGACCAAGCTCTAGGATACACATGATTACTTAAACTTTATCTTCCCTTACTTATGCAGCAATATACCTTCTTCACTGGCATACAGAGTTTATATATATCTCAGATACGCAAGAGCATGCTCTACGTAAGAACAATTTCTAAAACGAGGTAAATTATTAACAAACAAGTTGATGAAACAAAGATATCAGCAGTTTCGTTTAAAGTCATCATTTTGCAAGTTCTATGGTCGATACATTGACCTTGTCAGCAAAAACAATTTATAATTGTGTCAAATACTGACTGACGTTTTTCATACTAATTGTTAGTCCATTATTTATATACTGAATTGACGACGGATTTTTCCGTTATTTCACGATAATAACAAGGAGCACACGGTGTTTGTTACCGGTCAGCAGGGGATGCTCACTTCTCCATGGCACCTGATCCCAGCTCTGATGTGTTGGAGGTCCGTGTTTGCTTTTCTCCTATTTAGTATTATTTAATGGATTTTTGATCTTGAATACTGTTCGATATCTCCATAATTATGTTTCATCTAAGGATGCATACTAATGAACATGTTTCGGATGCTGGATCGGACATACATTTTCCAGAAAATGGACCACGTTAAAATTATGAGTGTAGGTCTTTCACCAGAAACTAGAAGACATATATTAATCAAACTTGCATAAATGATGCAACAAGGGATGAACACTCTCAAACATGCTTCAGATGTTGTGGGACTTTGTCTTACTTAGACAACATTCATTGAGGTGAGTTCTGTAATCTCTGATTACATATGTTTTAAATCATGCCCCTAGGTGGAAGGATGAGGTCATAAAATAGTATACCAAAGTTTTTCATTTAATGGAAAACCCCTTTTAAACCCATATGAAATGCAGGACCTTAATCAATATAGTGCGAGAATACCGAGAAAGTGTATATCAAATTTGATCATATCAAACATTTTGCCCCTTGTCTAGAATTGGGCTACTATACTGCATCAGCGTTTAATGAATACTGTATATAAAAGAACAAATTCCTTAAGAGCAGCTGGTGTCAATGAATCAAGTATTTGCAAACATTTCAAATTGAATTGACCTTTTCTTTTCAAAAATGGAATCTGTGCTTAGGGTAGCGTAAAGGTAAAGATAGAATTTTGCATTATGCAAGTGTGTAAAATGCTTAATTTGCATTGAAATGATTCATTAAAACCTTAAAATTTTAATTTTTTTAAAGATGAAAAGCACTGGAAAGTCATTCTGCTTCTTATTTGGGAATTTTTACCTAAATTTTACAGAAACTGGATGCTACGGTAATTAACCCCTGTTACAGGAAAGGAGTCTTAAAAGTCTTTTCTTAATTAAGAAGTCAATAATGCGCAATTATATTCATACTGATATTGAAGCATTCGATTTTATGAAATCAGTTGTGAAAGTTCGTTCAAATCAAAAATGAGGCTATATAATGTCTAGAATTTGAGGAAAAACTATTTCATTACAATAATAAATAATAGCAGGGCTTAGGCGGCTAATGTGATCGAGCACAATGTCCCTTGAGCTCCATTCTAAATATTTTCAATAACATTTCTTCGTTTGTAAGCAAAATTTAAATATATTTTAGCCGATTTTTATTATTATTAATTTTTTTAATTAGATATCTTAAATATAATTTACGTACGCAAGAACATAAATGTCTTTTTATCAAATCAAATTTTACTGGTATGCGCAACTTGTCAAGTACTACATAAAGTATAACAAAGTGTACTAAAACACAATTTTCATAATTAAATGTTTTGGTGGAGCATGAATCTACTTTTGAGATCTTAGACACGCTGAGGGCACCCTGTTCTTAGCTAAAATATGTTTTCTTTGCTATAGCTATTTTCAATTTTTATTCCCAGCTATTTACTTCTACCAGAAGCTTCCTTGTCTTATTAATAATTATTAAATCAGGCCAAAGATCATTGATTTCTCTGATTTCCAAGAGGTCTGGAGGAAGTGTCTGATTGGATTCACGTGTTGTCATCAGCTTTTTAATTTCTTTTGGAATTACCTGTCTGCCATCACCAGTGTCTTTATTTTTCAGTACCAATAAAAGTTCATCAATCTTGATTGACTATAAAGAAATTAATAAAATCATGCCTTTCAACAGGAAGAGATATAACCTTGAAGATATTTGTTTAAAAAATTAAATATTATATGCTATAACCGAATTGCTTTGCATAATTACTTTTATTTTTTATTTAATCCTACAAATAAAATGCGTTCTAGCTATGGGTTTCCAACATCAGGAAGAGTTTATATTTGCATGACCGATTGTAACGTTAACCCTGTTTTTCCTGGAGAGGAGGAAATATATGTGCAATTTTACCCCCCTGCTGCAGACCCTACATGTACCCATATTGACCCTGGTCTGAAAATTTTATTGTATGAAATGCCATATGCATGGTGGGATAAGCATCCTTTGCTGTCCAGTCAAGCTTGTTTGGAACCCTTTGATAGATAATGGCTTTCCTGTATGATATGCATGAACCTTTTTTTTTGCAACGTCTAAAAGAGCAATTCCAAAAAATTAATATTGAAGACTGATTTAGTTACCAAGACCTACCTGTGACCAGTTTTCATGGCAGTCAAACATAATTTGCAAATCGTGTTACCAAGCGTTTTTTAGCTCACCTGAGCAAAAGGCTCAATTGAGCTTTTCTGATCAAAATTTGTCCGCTGTCTGTCGTCGTCGTCGTTGTTGTCGTCCTTATTGTCGTCGTCGTTAACTTTTCAAGAACCACTGGGCCAATTTCCACCAAACTTGCCACACAGTATCCTCGGATAAATGGACAAGTCTCTTCCAAGGGGAGATAATCATGAATTATTGAAAAATTAATGGTATTTTTTAACAATCTTCTCAAGAACAACTGGGTCAGGAAAGATGAAACTCAACTGGAAGCATCCTCGGGTAGTGTAAATTCAAGTTTGTTCAAATCATGACCCCCGGGGGTAGGTGGGGCAAAATTGGGACATCAAAGTTTAAAATATGTTAAAACATAAGAAATATCTTTAAAAATCTTCTTCTCAAGAACAGCAAAGCCATGATTGGTCATAGTTATATGGAAGTATTCTCATGTAGTGTAGACTAAAGTTTGTTTAAATCATGATACATCCCCCACCCCCCGGGAAGATTGGAGCCGCAATGGGTGATGAAGGTTTTATGTAGGAATACATAGGAAAACTAATTTAAATTCTTCACAAGAACAACAAAGCAATGATTGATCATCAAAATAAAAACATAAAAAAGAAAGAATGGATTCAAGTTTTTTAACCCCCCCCCCTTCCGAACCTACTTTTATATTTTATAAACTATTCAATACTGAACTGTTTTTTGCTTTTACAAAGCTAGTTGCTCAGGTGAGCGATGTTGCCCCTGGGCCTCTTGTTTTTTCTTTCAATATAATATAGCACGTTACACAATCTATCTTGAAGAGTTAAACAATCCAAGGACATACTATTCTTAGTTTAAAAGTTCATTCTTAGCCATATCTACAATTAATTTTTATTCTCAGTGCTTAACTTCAACCAAAAGCTTCCCTGTGTTATTGATAATCATTATCAGGCCAAAGATCATTGATTTCTCCGATTTCCCAGACGTCTAAAGGATTTATTTGATTGAAAGAACATGTTGTCATCAACTTTATAATCTCTTCATGTTGGAAGTACCCGTCTGACATTTACAGCTTGTTTATTTTTCAGTACCAATTAAAATTCTGTAATCTTGATTGACTTTCAAGAAACCCTAACACATGTCTTTGAATAATAGGAAGAGAACAACTTAGTTGATGAATGTTTCTAAATATTATCTACTATGATTTATAGAATAGTTTTACATAATTATTTTTCATTTTCAATTAAATCCTACCAATAAAATACGTTCCAGCTCTGGAGATTCCAAAGTGAGAAAGTGTACATATTTGTTTGACCAACTGTAACCCTGTTTTTGTAGGACAGGAAAATATTTACGTGATTTTATCTTTTGTTGCAGACATAACCCACAGCGACTATGGTTTGAAATGTCATATGCATGGTGGGGAATTTATCTAATCCTGTCAAGCCTAGCTTGTTTGGAACTTTTTTTTGAAGCCCTTTCTTTGATAATGGTTTTCTGCATAGTTGACATATACATGAAGCATCTTTTTGGCAATCTTTGAAGGAACAACCTCATTCATAAACGTTTATGAATAAAGTTTCCTGTATCGATATATTGCCGAAGTTAGATGAGCAGAAATATTTTTTCATCTGAAAATTTAAATCCTAATCGCTTAATGGAATTTTATGAAGAGACTTACTTTTACAATGGACGACTGACTTAATTCTACAATTTACACAGAGACAAACTCCAATTACTAAAATGTAAAAGTCAGCTGTCGAATGTAAAATTATGTCTTTTCATAAAACCCCACTAAATGCACCTTTTTACGGTGGTACTAAAATTTGTACATTAGATCTACTAAAACATTCATCAGGATTTAGGATATATTCAATACAACTACAAAAATACGAGGAATAATTGCCCCAAAGAGATAAAACAATAACATTTTTATGAAGTTTATTTATAGAATATGTGTCGCCAAAGCTCGAAAAATTTGAGGTTGTATGCCTAACAGATTCTTCATTACAGCTACACAAAATGTCTGAAGACAAAAAATATTAATACAGAGAAATGAACTGCAGACAAATAACAAAGATGAAGATATCTATACTTCTTACACTGTATCCTGGATTAAGTGGACAAGGTAGAGTTAGAACCTCTCCAAATAAACTTTTTTTTTCTATTTACCTTTACAATTATCTATAATCCTACTACAGACGCGGACGAGAAGGTCAAGGTATTTCTTCATTCATGTATATTTATGAAAAAACACTAGCTTTTCTAGGCACCTTTTTACATGAAGATAGAAATATTTGATCAAAATTTGTTACCGTTTACTCAAAACGAAAATCTGCATAAAAAAGATTTGCATGGATATTACTACGTTATATTTGCAGCTGAGATGAATGATGTTATATAAAAATAAATAAATATACCCTTGTAGATAAATTTGTTACATATAACACATTATTTCGGAAACTGAAAGTCCAACAAATATTCTATAAGATTTTATGAGATAAGCACAATTTATTCTAAGTTCCATAAATGCATTTATACCAATAGGAATATATTTATTCGAATAAGATTGAATTTAATAATTAATGAAATTGCAACAATATATTATTTTTCCTGAAAAACACAACCATTGTTTATTCTCTGAACCACTTTTACATGACGTTTCCTTGTCTTGTTATTTATCAGTGAACCCCGCCAAAGATATGCACGTAATTCCTCCGGTTTTCCATACCCGTGGAAGAGGAAATGTTCAATTGGAATCACATGGAGACCACGTTTCTAGTTCTGAGTCAACCAAAACGACAGACGTCGTCATCTCCTTTAAGTTCAGGGACGTCCTCGACTGTCATTGCCAGCATCTTTATGTCTGATATCAAGTTCATCAACCTTGATTGAAGGAACAGGAAACAAAGTATATTTTACTTCTTTGAACTCATGATTGACAGGAAAAACCTAACAGATGCACATTCATCAATATATCCATATTACATAACACCACTCTTTATTATATAACTATATTTTTTATCCTCTCATATGTTACTTCGCATTGAAAGCGAATGAATATCCTGTTGCTTCTTGAGTTATTAAAGTGAAAAAAATACTGATTTTATATTTTTTTTATCGTTTCTGTACTGGTTATGATCTTAATATCTGACATGATTTTACTTTTTTCAATTTATATTAAGCATTTGGTATTAAGTCGACGTCTCAGCTTTATAACAATAATTGATTGATTCCATATTTGCTTTCTTGATGTGGATATATTAAATTTTTCCTTCAAAGTCTGATTTATGTGCATTCTTAGTATGATAACTAACTACATATACAGTTTGATACTATGTTTTCTTTACAAATATAGCTATATGTTCATTTTTCATTTAAAGATCGAGTACCAGAAATATTCATATACCTTTCTGTGTTAGATCTATGCTCACTCAGAATTCCTGCCGTCAGCCCATCCTATAATAGATTAAATTGTAAACTTGGTATCAAAAGATGTGTTTTATCTTTTAATCCGAAAAACATCCAAATATTAAGGTGTTTGGCTTCTGACATTAAAAATAATTGAAAATGATTTTCTTCTTTTTTAATTGTAAGAATAAACATAATAAATTATTTTAAGCCAGAAAAATGCATATGAATATGATTTAATTTTCAAGCTATAGGTGTTCCTGACAAAGGGAGGTAATTCTCTCATTTTAGTAAAGAAAAAGACCAAATTTGTGTCCAACATATTTAATATTTATTTTAAACTATGAAATGTTTTCAAATCATTCCAACCTTTTGCTATCTTTTAAAAGTAGTCATAGGGAATATAAATATTGATAAAATAATAATGATAATTGATAGAAGATAAAATTTAATTCTTATCAAAAAGCACACACCCTCATACAAAAAAATGCCTTTTTTCCCTTTCACAGGGCTTATAAAATGAGCTTGGAAAATAAATTAGAAATAATTATCAAGTATTTTTTTTTCTATATATTTGTTACTTAGATGAAGTGCTTTCAAATGGTGTAAAAAATTGTATATCAATATGAGTTACTTTTAAAGATATTTTAACTTGAATTTCCTCTGACCCATTTTTCTCAAATTTTGACCAGAGGAAATTCGGATTGATTCTGTTTGCCTCTTCCATGATTTTGGGGGATTTTCTATTTGCCTAAATGAATAAGTGTATTAAAACTCAATCTTTTTCTTTAAAAGAAAAGGGACATTTCATTTTTTGGGGGACTATTTAAGACTTAGGGGAAAGAGGGGAGGGTGGGTGTGGGGGGGGGGGGGTTAATATCTATTTTCATCTATTTTCATGCCCACTCACATTACCTGAGGATAATTCTTTAATAGTTTGACTAATCATGGCTTTGCCTGTTCTGAGTTGAGAGAATTTTACAGACATTTCAAATATTTTTCTATGCATACTTTGCTCCACTTGTGGCCCATCCTTCCCCCAGGAATTATTGAATATAGGGTATGTAATGAAGCTAAATTTCACGTAAATGTCATCTTTTCTTCAGTGGTTCTTCAGAAGATTTTTGAATAATGCCACCAAAATTCTTAATTACCCCCCACTTCAAGAGGGCGAGACACTTCCTATGAACAAAGTTAAATCCCCTTAATTGAAATTGGGCCAGTTGGTCTTTCAAAGAAATAAAATATATCAAACTTTACACACCCCAGACAAAAGACCGATTGCCAGACAATCTTTGATCAGAAAAGCTCACTCGGGCTTCCGTGTCAGGTGAGCTAAAAACCACCACATAGTAATCATTTCACTATAAACGTTTCACAGCAAAATTCCAGTTATTGAAAATGAAGGGAATAAAAAAAAAGACTAAATGAATGTTTTGAACTACTAGTTGTACCAATAACAGCTAGTTTAATTTGCGTCATGCAATGTAAATCTCTCTTGATTTCATTGTATCAAACAAAATGTTCTTTATTCAAGATGAAAAATGATCAACTATTTAACTTTATTCAGATCCATGTTTCCTTGTGATAGAGATCTATCAAATTGTTACCTTTACAAGTAACATACCGGGGTACAACATTTTTATATACTGCAAACATTAGATTTTTTGTGCCTTTGACAGAAAACTGCTGTTGCTATTTCAAGAACATCGCTAACTTTATGACCTGCGTATTTATAAGTACACAATAAAAATTTTGCTAGAAATCAAACCTAGCCCGATTGTTGAAAAATAGATTACTGCCAAGTATAGGTCATACACAATATTAAACATTTACAGAATGTCTTTTCATATTCATTTGTGCATGTTTCAATTTAATATGCACATAGTCTTCTTCAATAAATATCAATGAACACCTTTTAATTTTTCATGTATGCTCAAAATATGGGTAATGAAAATAAATTGTTGTCAATTTCTAAATAAGGATTTATTTTGAATGGAAAGAAAATGTTTTGTTCAACTACAAACTACCTATAACAATAAACATTGAAAAAAACAATAGTTCATGGCATAATTATACCCCTGCTCTGAAGCACAGGGTTTATACTGTTTTTCTTTCTACACTTGTGTGTCTTTCTGTCAGTAACAAATTTTTGTCCAATTTTTCTCAGCAATCACTCATCATGCTCAATTGCTCATCACAGATGCTTTAAGTTTTAGCACACTCTTTCTTTAGCCATGCCGTATGTTGGAATTGGTTTTAGACGAATCTGATGTCAACTTCCTGATTATCTGTGCATTTGTCTGTACCACAAATAGTAAATTTTTGTCACAGTTTTCTCCAAAACTACTCATCACATTTGGAATTGGTTTTAGACGAATCTGATGTCAAATTCCTGATTATCTGTGCATCTGTCTGTACCACAAATAGTAAATTTTTGTCACAGTTTTCTCCACAACTACTCATCACAGTTGGAATTGGTTTTAGACGAATCTGATGTCAACTTCCTGTTTATCTGTGCATCTGTCTGTACCACAAATAATAAATTTTTGTCACAGTTTTCTCCACAACTACTCATCACAGTTGGAATTGGTTTTAGACGAATCTGATGTCAACTTCCTGTTTATCTGTGCATCTGTCTGTACCACAAATAACAAATTTTTGTCACAGTTTTCTCCACAACTACTCATCACAGTTGGAATTGGTTTTAGACGAATCTGATGTCAACTTCCTGTTTATCTGTGCATCTGTCTGTACCACAAATAATAAATTTTTGTCACAGTTTTCTCCACAACTACTCATCACCGTTGGAATTGGTTTTAGACGAATCTGATGTCAACTTCCTGTTTATCTGTGCATCTGTCTGTACCACAAATAACAAATTTTTGTCACAGTTTTCTCCACAACTACTCATCACCGTTGGAATTGGTTTTAGACGAATCTGATGTCAACTTCCTGTTTATCTGTGCATCTGTCTGTACCACAAATAATAAATTTTTGTCACAGTTTTCTCCACAACTACTCATCACAGATGCTTGAAATTTTTTAGACATGAAATATGGTTGGATTCATTTTTGTACGAATCCATTGTCAATTAACTTTGTTTATTCCTGTCTGTCCATATTCACATCAGAGTGAGGGTATTACTAGTGAGCACTGGCTCACAGAAATCAAACAAACAAACAAACAACCAAACAAACAATAACATAGTTACATACAAAGAACATCATACAACTGCGTTACTGCTCAGATCTGAGAAAATCTGCGACAGAATCAATGATTTTTCTAGATTTTGTCACACGCACACTGTTATCTGTTATCTCTGTCAGCACATCCTGTACTCCCTCCCTACCATTTCTGCGATAAGCCAGTTGTAAGTGTGATAAGGAGAGTCCACTGCTGGCAATCTTATTTCCCATTCCATTCGAAATCACCTTTTGGTCCAATAAAGGCTTTAGTGTGCTCATTAGACTTTTTGTTGTGCTCTTGTGATGGAATATGGCAAAGGCAGAGTTTGAAGTGAAAGATGCAGCAAGTTTGACTTCAGGGGAAGGTCCTGTATGGTCCAACAATCTCTTCAAGGCTAAGACATCCTGTAATGAGTCATGCGCACTGTATTTGTCTTGTAGAATTTCTTCGAAGAGGTGTAACTGTGAGTATGATGAAAGGTTTGGATGCGAAATTTTGAAAAGAGGTAAGGTATCAATGAAACCAATGACTGCAGATGAGAATGCCTCCAAAATGTTTAATTTACTCAAAATGTTGAACAGCACAGGAAGGTCAAACACTTTGGAGTTGTGTCCAACTAGAACAGCATCTGACTCCGATTTCTTCATGAAGTCGATAAACTGGATCAGTGCATCCTTAATGCTGACTGTCTCAACTTCCTCATCATTGTGGTACATTTTATTGTTGACTACTTTTATTCCAGTAATTTCTGTAGCTTTTGAGGACATTGGTTTTTCTGGAATGATGTATTTGTTGAAAACCTCATCATTTCTAACTGCAGACAACTGCACAATATGAGAATCCCTTGCTAAAAATAAAAAAACAAATAATTTAATTTTGATTGTAACGCATCATTTGATTGGATAAAAAATTAATCTAAATTGTATAATCTGGTTTGCTTACGTCACAATGACTTACATCAAATTGTATCAATCCGCTTGACGTTACGTTTAAAATATGAACTATTTGAAGGCGTTATAAAGAGAAAATTTGTCTTGTTTTATATTCTTGATGATTGAAAATTAAATCATAAGGAGTGAATTAAATGGCAACCCAAATTATACTGCTACAACCTGGGTTGGAGCAGTTTACGCTTTTTTATAAACCACTTTGAGGTTTAGAAAGCGTAAACTGCCCCAACCCAGGTAATACAGTATAATTTGGGTTGCTATTTAATTCATTCCTTAAGTAAATTCAAGTTTTTAAAATTAAAAGCATTAAAAAAAATACATACAAAAATTGATATATTGTAAATGTATTATATTTAGCATGTATGATATTTGGCAGAAATTGACTTTTGAATAAGTAAGCGTAGATTTGATTTAGCGCATTTCTTCATTTTCTTCTTTATGTGTATATGTGCAAGACATTTAGCGTTGTACTTGATTTAGCGGTTGCTGCGTTTCGCCAAATCCGCTATTAGAATACACAGCCAAATGTAATCCGTTTACAGTATGCATGATTTAAAAAATTTTGAAACATTATAATAATAGTAACCCTCTTCCCCAAGACTTAACTCCTTCAAAGATGCTTGAATTCTTTCAGAATATGCAATTTCTTTTTAATCAGTGTCCTCAGAAGGAAGGGTAAAGTTTTGAAAGATATAAAACATGCTCAACTACTTGTACCAATACCGGAATTATGCAAGAGTCTCCATTTCTATTCGTTTTCTATGATAACTTTAGTATTATTCCTTCAAAATGCATACAAAAGAAATACCGGAAGAGGGCCATAACCATCAGCATTGACTTAACATTTAAATCTAGGTTCTTACCGAGTCCAGTAGTTTCCAAATCAAAATAGATCTCTTCAGCATTTAACAGCTGACTTGAAGGGAGATGATCATACTTTGGAATTGTTTTTGGAGCTGGAATTTCAACGATGTCAGAGGCCTGCTGGAGATCACATCCTGTTAAATAACTGATGCCTTCCCTTGTTTCTTTTGTAGAAATACTTTGAATTCTGTAAAGAAGATGTATACTGTAAAACAAATGATTCTAAACTGAGGTCTTACAAAAGGCCTAGCAAAATAAACAATCACCTAATGTACAGCTAATAAATTAGGAGTTGTAAATAAATGAAAATCCTGAGCACATCGGCAAGGAAAGAGCACAAAGTAGACCAGAATAGAAAAGTTATGGTACATGTAATTTACTGAAGGGGGGGCTTAAATTTTATCACTACTTAAGAATGCCTCCATATCAATACAGCATATAACTTTTTTAACATTTTGTTCGTATATATTACTTAGTAATAATTTGAATTTGATTCCCCACTGTTTCCCTCCCTACCACAAAGGATCAGGATTTAAACAAATTTAAATCTTCAATACATGAGGATGTTTACATTTCCATATGACTAAACATAGCTTCTCTTTTTTTTCGGGGGGGGGGGGGGGGGGGGGGGGGATTTTTTCCCTTTATTTTCCTATGTAAAACTTTGATCCACCATGTATGATTTGAAAAAAAAAATTAATTCTACTTTACCTGAGGATGCTTCCATATTAATATCACCAATCATAGCTTTGCTATTCTTGAGAATTTTTTAAAAAATATATTGTACTGTAAAATGTAATTGTGGCCCCACCCTATCCCTGGGGGTCATGATTTAAACAATCTAGAATCTACACTACCTGAGGATGATTTCATTTCAATATCACTTATCATGGCTTTGCAGTCCTTGAGAAGATTTTTAAAGATTTCAAATTCTCTATATATTCCTGTGTAAAACTTTGATTGGCTATGTGGTCCCACCCTATCCCCCAGGGTCAAGATTTGAACAAACTTGAATCTACACTACCTGAAGATGATTCCATATGAGTTTCATCTTACCTGGCCCAGTGGATACTAACTTTGTAGCAAGTTTGGTTGAAATTGGCCTAGTTGTTCTTGAGAGGAAGATGGAAATGTGAAAAGTTAATGACAACAGATACATTTTTATCAGTAAAGCTCACTTGAGCTTTCCGCTAAGGTGAGCTAAAAAACTGGGTATGTAGGTAGGTAAAATTTTTATTTTAAGATTGCAGCAAAGCAATATGCCCTCCCTTCTTTGAAAAAAATATTTATCAAACCATGCTATTTATAACAAGCATACCGTAAATCTTTGGTGATTCAGAAAACAAATCTTAGTAACATGCAAGATATTAATTCCCACTTAAATTCATACTTATCATCATTCACTTGTTCTTGGTTTATTTTCATTTTTGAGGTTGACAAAAGGTTTTTTACACCTGACAAATGACAATCAAAGTATACTAGTACGTACTTCCTGGCTTTCAATTCTCTCCTTCTCCTTTTAAATTTCTGTGTCACTGAAATGGCCTTCTGTCGCTTTCTTTGCAAATCCCTCAGAATGCACTGTCGTCGAGTATAGTAGCCAGGAGAGAGGCCCAATTTCTTGTTAACCTTTAATAAGGATAAAAGAATCTATTATGTACAACTACAATGTACATACATATACAATACAATCTGCTTTTGATTAAAATTTGCAGAATTTTCAAATGTAAGAGATAACTTGAGTGGTTCAACTCAGATATGACACAATAAGCATGAAAAAATAAAAATTTACAAACCTTTACAAGATATCTGTGTCCAACATTTTTCTGGGCTACACATGCAGCAACTCTATATCTGAGGCTTGAAGAAGAGCTGTAATGATGGGTCTTTGGGGCTTTTGCAGACACCATTCTGTGAAAACTCTCATTGGACTGTGTGCTTCCTAAGCATGAAAGACGATCAGAATGACTTGCATATGAACTGAAGACTTCTTTCAGATCATCCTGAAGGAACCTATCTTTCAGGGGTTTTCCATGTGGAAGTGACTTGTACCTCAGGTTAGGGTTGTTAATGAAGTTGCACCACCTTGAGGAGCAGTGTTGGTGATCTCCAAATATGTGTAATGGAATTGATGAAAGGTCTTCTTTGATTTGAGAAGCATTTCCTTTTCCCTGTGCTATGGAGTAACTGAAGCATTTCTGAATGTACTTTATCACAGACAAAGTTAGAGATGAATGTTTTTTCTTCAAGGTAAACAAAGAGTTTGTAAACAGTTTCTTTAGATGATTTTTATCAGACAACTTCTTAATATCAGCATTGACATTAGCTTTCAGTCTTGCAATAGTGGTAGAGTCCTCATCTCCAATGATTCCATCAATGGTTATTCCTTTACTTTTCTGTAGATCTTGGACCATCTCAATAACCATATCTGCCTCCATGGCCTTTGAACTACCCTCCCAATTCTTTGAGCACTCATGGGCTGCTGGATTCTTGTTGGTTGATTCAGCTACACTGCATACTCTGCAATTCTTAGACCTCAGAGAGTATGACAATACTTTGTCGGAGAGAGGACCAACCATGGAACAATGACCTGAAAAATTACAAATTAGAAAAACTGTATAACTTATAGATGTATTCGTTGTTTTTATTAAAGCATTTTTCATGCATTTCTTAACTTAATAAAATGTATGTCTTAATACTTTGGCAAGGAAAATCAAACTCGATCACTGATGTTACATGTATGCATTTAGTAATAACCTTTAACCCCTTTAGTCAGCAATGAACCTGTGCGTCCAGTGCACTATAGCATAATTAGGTCAAATATTTATTTTTCATGAGGGGTGCTGTATAATTAATGCAAATCGTTCAACTTTAAAAAAGTAAACAGTTGCTATAAAACGTGTTTGCAGGATGCAATAGGGACCAAATTCCTACTTCTTTGAAGTTAGTGTTCTAAGTATTGACAATGCTTTGGTAAATAATGTTTCTAATAAGTGTCGTTAAAAATTGGTTGCGTGCCATAGAGCGATTAGCGAATACGCTAACTGTGTAAAATCACCTAATATTTTAATATTTTGATTTGACTCATTATGACTCTTAATGATTTTTCTCCTATATATATTCCCGTGTAAACATTATATCCTTTTTTGGCTCCATCATCCCACCTTGGGTCCATATTTCGAACAAAACTGAATATGCTTTACCTGCATGAGCAACATAACTATTCATGGCTGTTCTTTAGAAGAATATTTTACAATTTATATGGACAGTTGAACTTTGAGATATGTGTCTTTCTAAATTTATTGCATCTGTTTCGTGGGCATAAAATTTTGTTGTTTTGACATCAAAAATAATCTCGTCGTTGTTTTAAAACTAACCCTAGGTCTAAAAAAAATATGTTTGTTTCCTGTAACCCGACCGACCCATTCAAATTACCCCCCGGGTGAATTTTTTTTCTGACAAATGGCAAAACTTCGTTTGATCAATCAGCTGATTCCATTTATTAAAAAAAGAAAATTAGCTTGTAGCTTAACTTGAGACATAAAATATGTCAACCTAGTTTACATTTAAGTTTGATTAGTTATAAAGAGTAATCATTATTATAACAACAATTTCCCCCTACAACTTTCTGAAGATCGTTTTCCGCCGCTAGGCAGCCATTTTGGATGCCATGTTGGGTGTCCACTGTAAATATGACACCTGGTATATTGAGTCCAGGGATGTTTGACAATTCATAAGAAAAAAAAAAATCCCGACCTACCGACCCTTAATTTTTTTGGAATGTTACAGGAAACAAACATATTTTTTTAAAGCCCTATTCAATATATAGTCATATAAAATTTCGTGTGGGATTTAATTTTGTTGGAATTTTGTTAACGGAATAAACAAAATTTAATTCCCCCGAATATTTGTGCTTTTACAGTATTTTTACCTGATAAACTATCATATGTCTTTCCGCTACCCCGTTTTTGCCATCCAGCATCTACAGCAACAACTAGTCCATTTTCGTTCATCTCTCTGAAAAATAGTTAAATAACAGACATCAGTTATTAACTGTGAACCTGTCTCCTTTAGAACACCCCCTAATGTGCATAACATTCTGCATATTTATCAACACAAATTATACTGTACATGACTAAACCTTATATTTATCAGTATATCAGATTCTATTAACTTGATCACTATCAATTATTATTAGGTATTCCCTATGATTTTCATTTGGGGATCAAAACTAAAACACGAGGCTCTTGGGGCTTGGGCCACAATACTCTAGGAAGTCACTGTCTCTGTCCAATCTAATTAAAATTATTTGTTAGATCCACTTGCATACTCGCTACACAAACATCTAACAACATCTCATTGAGGGTCACGTCAGAGGTCAAATTCTAATCAACCAATCAAATTGTCTCTTGCAAAATCATTGTTTATTTGTTGACGCAATTGAAGAAAATAAGTCTAGGGTTGTTCCGAATTTGAACTCTGAGTGACCCTCTATAGGATGTTGTTAGATGCTAGTGTAGCAATTATGCGAGCAGATCTAACATCTAATTTTGATTAGACTGTGTCTCTGTCACTCTTCAATTTTTTTTCTTCAATCAAATTTTCCTTTTTTAATTCATTCTAGGAATGAATTTAATAGCTACCCAAGTTATACTGTATATCCTGGGTTGTGCCAGTTTTGGCTTTCTATACAGCGAGGCTTTCATTTCAAAGCAGGTTACACTATTATAACTTGGATAACTATGAAGTTAATTCCTTATAATTTAATTCTCCATCAATAAGTAAAGAAAATAAGACAATTTTTCCTTCAAAGATGCATGCAATTAGTACATACATGTATCTTATATGTAAAATTAAATGGGTTGTTATGTTTGTGACATACATGTTTGTAATTGTGACTTAACCAACACAGGTTATACCATATGACCACTACACATGTATGCTAGACACCCATTGATCTGATCAGAAAAGCTCTATTGCGCCTTTGGCTCATTTGAGCTAAATAGTGAGATTTAAACTGAATTTATATTGTTTACACACTCATTCATCATTTCCAGTTCCTTCTGCAAAGCATCAGACATAGACTCTGCAGCAATATCTTCAACAGCTCTGCCTATCTCTTTCTGTCTTTTGTCCAGCATGGCATGGCTTACAGGTGGTATATTCAGCTCAGAAAGGAGACTGTTGACTTGTGTTGCACCAATACCAACATGTACAATTGCTGTAAATACAAATTCATAAATGTAAAAAAGAAATCAATCTAATCACTTTAAACAAGAAGCTTGTGAAATACAACACTCATCTTAGTCTCCTTTATTTTCTCTCTTTATTACCAGAAATTAAAAATAGAACCCATACTTTTAACAAACTAAACCCCTAGGGGTAATGGCAACAAAACTTGAAATGATCTACATTAGGATGATTCAATATCAATATGTTTAATACAGTAATAAGGCTTTGCTGTTCTACAGAGAATTTTTTCCATCTGAATAGTCAAGTGGTTTAGAGAACAAATCAAAAAAAGTCCCATTCTAACTTGTTATACCCTTTCTATGATGTGAATATAGGTTCTTTTGTGAATATACAGGCAGACACATGGATAAATAGGAAGCAGACATTGGATTTCTATAAAAGTGAATTCCATCATATGGCATATTGCCAAAACAAGGTGTGACTGTGTGGTAAAACACAAGAGTAAAACAGTATACCAGTACCCACTTCCCTCTCCTTTAAAGCATATTTTGAAAAGTTGACAGACAGATAAATGGAAAAAGATCAGAAAGCTGAAATGAGCCTCTGGCTTCAATAAGTTAAAAATAGCTTGCCTTCTCATCAAGTTTTTATTCTGAATTAAACATTATCAGGGGCGGATCCAGGAATTGAAGTTAGACGGGCAGGGTTCGACATTAACGTTAGTCCGTTAGTCTCAGACTAATAAGTCTCAGACTAATACATTTTCATTTGGACTAATAAAAGTTGTGGCGTATTAGTCCGAATGGACTAATAAAGTTTTCTGGGGGAAAAAATTACCGAAGTTCTCGACAACTTTCACTGGAAAACCCGTATGTATTTTTAGCTTTCTTGCATCTTGGCGGAAAGTTATGTAATTCTGAGTCAATTCGGCACTTAATTTTAGGACTCATTGGAATGAAATTAAACATTTTAGGGATTATGATTTATCATGACTCATAAAGAAAGATGTCGGGCATTTGGATGTCGTAATCATTTATAGAGAATATGAGATTGGGAACACGATCCTAGTTCCTGATCAGGCAATTTCAACAAATATTGGTATAAAACATTTCATGTAAACGCATGCTTTGTTTATTACAAAAAAAGTATAAAAAGTACCTTGAAATGTAAATTCTATTGTTTAATTATATTTTTGACGGACTCATAAAATTGCCTGTGGACTAATAAAATTAAAGATACACTAGTCCGGCTAGACCAACGCCGAAAAATGTTAGTGTCGAACCCTGGCGGGTTGGGCGCCAGATTCAGGCAGGGGGTCTGGGGGCCGCCTTGAGGCAAAGCCCTGGTGGGGGCCAAGGGGGCGAAGCCCCCCGAAGCTCTTGGAGTCTAGAGGTTTTGTAGGGTAAAAATGAGGTTTACCAAGTAGACATCAGAAACATTTCCTCGACAAAACTATGTTTTATGCTAACTTTGACAATTTCAGGGGGGGTGCGCGCCGGGTGTGCCCCCCCTTAAATCCGCCACTGATTATATCAATTTATAGATACATATACCTATTTACTGGCTATGAGGACAAAAGCAAGTTTATTGTCCCCCAAGACAGCAACAATTTCTCAAGGTGCGTCCAAGTTGCTGTTGAGGGGGACAACAAACTTGCTTATATTGGAATAGACAGGTAAAACTCAATCAGGCTCTTGTGACTTGACAATAATAAATATACATGTAACTGATGTAGGGGATGTGTACGTTAAACTTCTTACCTGCTGATAGCTTTGTATTTACATCCCACACTCTTCCATGTTTTTTCCCCGTTTTTACATGGTTAATATGATTACACTTTGTATTGCTGCAACAGACCTGAAATGTTAATGTAAAATCAATGAATCCCTAATTACAGGTCACTGTTCTAAATTCATTCACCATTAATGAAATCAAATGCTTGGGAAAAAAAGAATTTAAATATGCATTACTTCAAATTACTTCAAAGAAAAAAATGTAACATCTTTCAAAACTAAAAATATGGATATATGGAATACTGCCTGTTTTATATGGAGAAAAATTCAAGGAAAAACCTTTCAAGGTTGTTTTTATACAAACTGTGCAAAAATTGGTGAGTTCATACCTTTAACAAAGAGGCTAAACCATATGTCAACACAGAAATAGTGTGTGAAAGTTGTAATGGTAAGCCACATTTACAACATCCCCGCAAGCCCTCAGCTAACACTCCAAGTTCTACTACTCTCCTCCCCTCCTTCCAATCCTCAGATGTAGTCACTTCTTCCCCATCCACCACCTCCTCTCTTTCCAGTATATTCAAATTTGGCAATTCTATGAATAATGAATAAAAATTATCACCATTACACATTCTTTATTATCTACTGTAACACATCCTGACTAGTTGACTGTTTAGATACACTTACTAAATTCCAAGAACCAGTTTTCAAAATAATTCATAGTGCCGATATACAACATATTTTTCCATATACCGATATTTCTCAAGATATTCTGAAATCAATCTAAAATATGATCTACTTTCTTTTACTCGACATTTGCTTGGGCCCCTGGTCATTCACATGTAAACAGACGGTGTATGAGGTGCAGCGAAGAGTTGCATAGCATTTGCAAGATCTTTCAACATTTTAAAGTTGATTTCTTACTCCAGATTGTAAGGTTAAGTAGTCTGTATTAATAAGTTAAAATCTGCATCAACAACTACACCGCCATTTTGATTATGAATGTAAAAGAAGCTATATGGTTGAACAATTTTTTCCCGTAATGCATTATCATGATTATATACCTTTCTATTTTCAAAACAATTAGACCGCTAACATTTTGTTTGTGACTTAGTAAGATCATATGATCCAATTAAAGAAAAATCATGTAAATCTCAAATTCAAATGAGCAAATATTCATTGAGTTTAGAATAGACTTTGGAGAAAATTTGTCCTGTCGTTCCCGCGTAACAATTAGTGTTGGGCCCATTGGCAAGCTGATGTCAATTAAAAAAATTTAGGTCAATTTCGGAATTGATTTCATAATATCTTAAGAAGTATAAGGAATTACGGAATGAAATTTGAAGGAATGAAGATTGTTTATATATGGATAGATATGGATAAAAAGTAAATTTGTAAAGCATTCAATTTAAAAGAATTTTATTGGTGAAAGTAGGTACCCTATGAAAAGAGTTCCATACCTTTATTTTTTTTTTAACACCTCAATTTTTTTTCTAAGTGATCTAAAGGCCTGTGGGTCAAATGAGTATATCTTTCATCACGTGCAGTGTATTAAAATAAAATACAGTAATTATCTTTGATTAGTATTGTCATGTAAGGTACTTTAAGACATCTGATTCAGCAAATGTAATTTTTTTTTTGTAACAGCTAGGCCTAGTATATATATATTTTATTGAAATCCACATATAACATCATGTATAGTTAAATTTATTATTATCAAATATGATTCAAATTTCCATGTTGCACTTTGATTACAATAGGCCATGTGGTTTTCAATAAAATCCCCCCCCCCCCCCCAAAAAAAAATTATATTTTTAAAACTTTGTTGTCAATCAGCATGATCAGATGAAAACTTGTTTTTATCAAAATATATCTTTGAAAATTCAATTATATACTTGATAAAAACAAGTTTTCAATGTCTTAGTTATGTCATGTTGTTTTTCAATGAAATATTGAGAAAAATTCAATATCTTCTCTTTTGGTGCACATCTTTAACTATTATAATTTTTTTTTAAATAGCTACACGTAGTCATAGTTCAAAAAGTCTTTAGATTAGACCTGGTATATAAAATGAACATCAACAAATTCATGTACCTCCCTTTAATATTTCTAATATTTTTAATAGACCTATGTGTAATCATGGTAATTTAGATGCAGATATGAAAACGAGTCTTTTAGATTACGTATTTTACATGTACAAACCGTGATCGTGATCAACGCTGACAGGGGTTGCACTGGCGGAGTAATTGTGGTCTGTAAGGATAGCTCCCCTAATCCATCGAGTCAATTGCCCTGCAGATACTTTATCATATCTCTCCTTCTGCTTTTTCGAGACGAACCCATGGCGTCTGTACTTTGGTTTCACCATCTCAACCAAAGTTACCGCGCAGACCTTGACTTCTCGTCTGCTTTTTGTTTACATTATCGTAATCCGGTTCACATCCGCGAAATGTAAAATGCTTATTATATGTTTGTTTTCTGGCATAAAAAATCGTTATTATGTTACTTTCTATGGATGATGATTATAATTATTTGTAGAAACTATTAATTCTCTGCCGTATTGAATTCTTTATTATAACGACATTCAGACCAATTTCCGGCAGTTCGAGTTGCGCGGTGAATTCAATTTCGTCAGAAACGAAACACCTTAACCTTGATTAATAGAGTTGCAAAAGCAAAATCAAATCAACTTGAGTGTTATTTGAAAATAAATATTTATTCTAGTGCATTTTTTAACTTAATCACAGATAATACGGACTCTTTTAAAGAGAACACTCTTATACACAGACACAATTCTTTTGAAGTTAAAATGTAAATAAGCATATTTAAAGAGTTTTTTTTTTTAAATTTTATAATGTATCCTGATGTTAGAAGATGCTTTGGCTTCAGCGAATATATAGATACCTAAAACAAATGATACTCAAATATGAGAGCAAAATAGATATGTAGCATTCTTCGAAAAATCACACTGCATAAGATTTATAGTGTACAAATAAAATTTGGGGGAAAAAACGAAAGATAGAGCGTGTTGATATCACACAATGCTATAAAATTCGCATTCGCATAATCAGAGTACTACAGTTCAAGCACTGGCTACACATATTCTACAAAAAGCAAGTGCCACTTTGGGCCTAATTCATGTTGTTTTGCCCTGAGTATTTCTGAAAAATTAAAATCGCTTAGTTAAGGTTGCAAATGCAGTATTTATTGCATGGAGTGTTGGTGACCACGTGCACGTACTAGTATCTATTAATCATGACGTCATTTTCCCTCTAGTCAATGCATTATGACCTCATAAAATGCGTCATTTTCCTCATATCCTGTAAATTTCTTTACAAATGGCCGAACGTTGAAGTATTTTTTCAATATTTCATACAGAGCACAACTCTGATCCAAAATTTGCAAATACATAATGAAAGATATGTTTCTGAAGATTGAAAAACATTTTTTTTGGGATCGTGGGTTGTGCTCATATTTTAATTCTTTGCTGAAGGTAGTCATTTCATGTTTTCTGCCAATTTCAAGAACATTGCAGTTTCTCATAGCCTGTTTTCAGATATCTAAATTCTCAAAAAAATGTATTATAGGAAATGAAAGCACCAAGTGTCTATTTAATTTTGATATATGAAATGGGAAATAGGGTGATAGTTAATTGATTGATATAAGTACAGGGCCATTTTATGCATAAAGTGAGCCTAGCTCTTAAACATGTTCTATTTCTATTATTTACACCTGCCACATTCTTAAATAAAAGGACGTAGTGTAGGAAACATAAAATCAGAATAGATTGTTCTTGTGAGAAATACCTGATACTGTCCAAAGTTTCTTCGTAAATTGAGAGTTGTTTGTGAATGGGTGGGGGTCTCAACTAATTGAGACCATACATATTCAGTTCCCCACATGGAAAAATAAATTGACAATAACATCCATTGACTATATGAAAGATGCCCCCTAAAATCGTTTGAAGGTAGTACAAATACACGTGGAAAAAATATTAGATGGGATTTTCTTAACCTTTAAAAATTTAAAAATAAAACAATTTGTTTTAAATTAGTACTTAGGAGAAAAACACCGCAATAACAACACAATTATTTTCCTCAGATATTAACAACCTTTAGTAAGAAAAATATAGAAATAAAGAAAAACACATTTATGACCTTACTTTAACATTAGGATGTAAAAATGATTACAATAAAATTAATTCATGAAATGTGACAAAAATTAAAGGTGTCTTTTTAATTTATAATAATTTTTTGTAAGTATACTGTAATGAGTTTGTTGATGAAATACTTTCTTTAAAACAAATATAATCAATTCTCAAGGTATTTTAGTCACTTCTCAAATTAAAAAAAATGATCACAGTAATTATCAGTTAATCTCAGCATCGACAGCACATCAACAGTTTTTATCAATAATTATCAGACTCAACAGTTAAGACGACAGTTATTATCAGTATTTATCTGAAACAACTAAATTTATCAGCGACGACAGCAATAATAACAACAGTAAATATCAGTGTTTATCAGCAAAAACAGCACCTCCTCGGTAATTATCAAACAATATCGGTAAAATTTGGGATTCTCAGCACTTTTTTCGTCTAGTAATTTGGAGCTGAAACCACTGAAGTTTTTTTTTATCTTTTGTGAGCTTAAAAGGAAAAGAATAAATTTTCTCCCATTCAATATCATTTATCCTAGTGTACCCATAAATCGTCCCCTTACGACATTTGACGTCATAGTAACGACGAGCGCGTGCAAATTGATGAACAAACTTCAGTGCTAGTTATAGAATGGAATTGCGGATTAAATGTTAAAAATTATTTTTTCTTACCACTCTTCACAAGATTTTTAGAACTCTTCTACAAAATCAAACTTTTACACTTAAAAATATCACCCATACCCTATTTTCGTCCTTCAGATATAAAACGGCCGCAGATGATTGGTCTATTTGTTTTCCCGTGATTTGTGATTAAAAAAGGGTTGGAAAATCATTAAAATAAAAATTGTTAATTTTAATTGTTAATTTTAAATTTTAAATTTTTAATTATCAATTTAAGAACATCAAATTGCTTTCGCTATTACCGACTCCGTTTTCTTTAACAAAATTAAAAAAAAAACACGAACGTGCATGCTTTCAGATTAACATTGTCAACGATGTCATGTATGCTCATCAAATTACCTGATATGCAAATTATACTATGTTTTTAGATTTTCCAAAATTTATTGACCTTACTTGCAAAAACCGATAGAAAATCAAAATATTTGAACAGTGCAATTCTTGCATAATCTGGAAAAAAAAAACAATATGAATACTAAAATTTAATGCGTAGACTTGAATTGATCACCTAATTATTATAATAATGTGTGAAATATTCACGTTACAGGGAAAAAAAACTTTTCATCTACTAGCTCTGCAGTAGATGAGAAATAAAAGAGTTCGCAGAAAAGATCTTGTTTTACTTGATGATATTGTGAAGTTCGACCCAGTAGACGCCGGGATTAGTTATGCTTCAATGCACGTGACGTAGCACCTGTCAAACTAGTAAAAATTGTGACAAAAATACACCTTCTTTGGTCGGCTCAATAAAACGACTGTTTGGACTGTTCAATAAAATAAATTCTTGGTTTGTATAGAAATAAAATATTTTCTTCTTGATTACTTGACCACTTACCGACTTTTTTGCAAGCAAGGGGGAGGGGGGTGGGTGATGAGGACTGGCGACTGGGCAAGGTCAAAAGTAGATCATTCAAACAATGTGATCATCAATGCTTGGTCATGTTGAAAGATTGATTTTTTAAAGGGGTGGTATAATAATTCTTATGTATGGGAAATATTTTTGATATAATATATTTGGTTTTATTTATTTGCCGTCTCAATAACATATTCCTGTATAGAAAAAATCTCGATTATATAAAACTGAATAAAAACAAAACACACACACAAGAAAAGGGAAAATCAGCAGCACAGACGGTATAAATTGTTTTAATTTGTAGTACCAACAGAATATCTATTGTTGGAAGCATTCACAGCTGTTAGTTAAATGACTGTTAAAATCTTTGATTTTTGTGGAGACTGTCATTTGCAGTGATGACTTAGATTTTTTCCCTGAAATAATTACGGATACCCGCATGGCCGCATAGTACGTCAACCAAACACAGGTAACGTCAATATCGTAGGTGAAAAGTGTATAGGATCCTTATGATTTTTGAGCGTTGATTTCTTTTTTATCAAATTCTTAAATTAAAAGCCCACGCACGTAATTCAATACAATGACAGGTATAAAATAATAAAATGAAGGAATATTTGATCTGGAAGTAATTTTAGGGAATAACTGCCGTGTACACTTTCAATAAAACATGGACTTAATGAAAAATCAGATATTTTAAGTATTTTTATTTTATTTAAGTTTAATACTAGTTGAAACTGCAAATTCTGAAAAATAATTGCTGAAAAAGTTGCATCATTGTGTTCACTAGTCATAACAATTAAAAATGACGTCATCGATACAAAGTTCGAAACGTGCTGGTCTCGAGAAGTTTGGGGACGAATTTAGGGTACGGACGAATTTAGGGTACACGACGATAAGTTAAGGGGAAATATCCCTCTGCTCCAAATTTCACCATTTTTTTTTAAATTCCAAACATTGATTTTCATCAACAACAATAGCATTAGATTCAGATGGAAAATAGTTTGAAGCTTGAAGACGTTGCTTACTTTTTCAGAAATGAATAATATATCAAATCATGATGTGAAGAAAATTTGATGTGGTAAATAGAAAGATCAATTATTTTCTATCTCACAATAAAATTAGAAATATGAGATATACATGAAAATAATAATTACTCTCATATCCATCTAAGTCTCATTAGAAAACATATTGAAGCGTTGCTTTTTAAATCAGAATATCAAAATGTTTTATGCGCTTGTAAAATAATACGCATCCATCAACAAGAGTTATCTTCCAGTTATCGCCCTTAAAAATATTTTATTTTGAAACAAAATATTAATTACATGTTTATAAACAATTTTGCATCTGAAATTTCTATAAAAATTAAATGAATTATACGTTAAGCGATAGAAATATCTCAATTTACACTGTTGAAAGGCACAAGGTATAAATGTTTTAGGTAAACTATTATAAATAATTAATAAAAAAGATCGGCAATAGAAACTAGATATTAACATCTGATCATTAAAACAGATTCGAGTGAATTGGACTAAAAGTCGTCCTGATTAATGATATCCGTAAAATCTGACGTAACAATTCATTGAATTTCGTGGAAAATGTCATCAGAGAGTTACCTCTCTTATCAAAATTGTCTTCAGAAAGTTATCTCTCTTATCAGAGGGATATTACACCTTAAAAAAATTCTATTCCAGCTAATTTGACCTAATGGCTTGATGTCATTGCTTTTCAAAATTTCATATAATTTTTGGGATTCTTCGCATTTAATTAATGAATAAATCTTATAAAATATTAGCAACAAATTTCTTTTTACATAAACATAGGTTCATATGGATAATCTTTTTCTGTGACTGAGACAGAAACTATAGCACTTATCCTTTGGAAATGTGAAGTAATACAAGATTTATTGAAAATTTTGATAGTCATTGTTTTAGAAAGATTCATATTGATATTGCGTATTCAAAGAAAGAATTCATATTGGGATCATTTGCAAAATTAGACAAAATTTGATATCTCATTGCTCTTCAAATAAAATATTTTATCTATAGAATGAGATGTAGTGATAAAAAACTCTCCTTGAATAGTTTGATATCCTATTTCAAATATATGTATGTAACAAACAAGTACATGTATATTGCATATACGAACAATTATCAGGTGACTTTTGACGAAACCTGAAAACCCTTGAAGAATCTGTTTTTGTTATTGTTTTCTTTCTATCTCACTATCCCCCCTCTCTCTGTATTCTCTCTCTATCTCTCTCTCTCTCATAAAAAAATCTACAGAAAATGTATAATAATATGTATGGTAAAACTATGTACATGTATTAGAATCTGTAAATAAAAAAATGTATACTTTGCCATAACTACATGTGCATTCAATTTTTATTTTCAGTGGTTAACTTCAACCAGAAGCTTTCTAGTTATTAATATTCATTAAACCATGCCAAAGATCATGGAATTCTCTGATTTCCAAGGCGTGTGGAGGAATTGTTTGATTTGAATCACATGTTGTCATCAGCTCTTTCATCTCTTAATGGTATATTAAATCGTCTAAAATTTATAGCGTGTTAATTTTTCAGTACCAATAAAATTTCATCAAACTTGATTGACAATAAAGAAATAATAAAAACCCACATGTCTTTGAACTGGAACGAAAATAACCTCGTAGATGTTTGTTTAAAAAATATTATCTACTATGACCTAGAAAATTGCTTTACGTAATTACTTTAATTTTTAATTCAATACTACAAATAAAATGAGTTCTAGCAATGTGGATTCCAACATGAGGAAGAGTATATATTTGTATGACCAATTGTAACCTGTTTTTCCTGGGGAGGAAGAAATATTAACGCTATTTTGCCCCCTGTTGCAGACGCTTCATGGACCCATATTGACCCTGGTCTAGAAAAATATTGTATGAAATGCCATATGCATGGTGGGATAAGCATCCCCTGCTGTCCAATCAAGCTTGTTTGGAACTCTTTAATAGATTACTAGTATGGCTTTCTTGTATAACAAGCATGAAACTCTTTTTGTGTAACATCTAAAGGAGCAATTCCAAACATATTAATATTGAAGACTGATTCAGTTACCAAGACGTACAGTGTACCTCTGACCAGTTTTTTTCGCAGTCAAACTTAATTTGCAAATTATGTTACCAAGCGTTTTTTTTTTTCAATATAATATAGCAAGTTACATATGTTATACCTAGAATTCCAGTTTCACTTACAATTTCAATAGATTGCTGGTTTGTTTGAATGTAACAAGCTAAAACTTAGACAAGCCAAGGACACACGATTCTTAGTTTAAGCTAGACATGTAGGTCTACATTTATTTATATTTATTTTATGCGCCCGGATCGAAAGATCCTATGCGTCCATTGTTTTTGTCCTGTCTGTCTGTCTGTCTGTTTGTTTGTCTGCAAACTTTAACCTTCGCCATAACTTTTGAACCATGAATGAAAGAGACTTCATATTTGGTATGCTAAATCCACTAATTAAGCTCTTTTAAATGACTTCAAGGTCAATTACCTTGTGACCTTGACTATGACCTATATTCTAAAAATAGTTTTTTTTTCTGCAAACTTTAACCTTCGCCATAACTTTTGAACCATAAACGACAGAGATTTTATATTTGGTATGCATACACCACTGATAAAGTTCTTTTAAATGACACCATGGTCAATGACCTTGTGACCTTGAATGTGTCCTATTAGCTAAACATAGCTTTTTTGTCTGCAAACTTTAACCTTCGCCATAACTTTTGAACGAAGAAAGATAGAGACTTCATATTTAGCATGCATACGTCACTAATTAGGCACTTTCACAGGACACCAAGGTCAATAACCTTGTGACCTTGACTGTGTCCTATATGCTAAAAATATCTTTTTTGAACCTTCACCATAACTTTTGAACCACGAGAGATAGAGACTTCATATTGGTATGGGTACTTCACTAATCAAGTTCTTTCAAAGGACACCAAGATCAATTACCTTGTGACCTTGACTGTGACCTATATGTTAAAAATATCTTTTTTTTCGAACTTCGTTGCCGCCGGGCGCATAGTGTTTCACAAACACATTTGTTTATTTTCATTTTCTATTCTCAGCGTTTAACGACGTTCGATACTGATATTTAAAGTCTTAAACTCTTTTTGCCAAGTATATTTTTAGTTTCTACAAACATATCTTAATTAAAATTCAAATAAAAAAAAAAATGGGTGTCAATATGATTCTTTCGGCGCTACAGTACATTTAATATGACCTTTTTGCACTGAAATTTGTGTCTTAATTAAAAATTACATTCTCGACGTTTTCCCTGCAATATTTTTATCTAAGTAAAGCACGAAACAAAATGAACTCTAAGTTTGTTGAAAAAAGACACTTTAAAATTGTGACTAACTTCGCATAATCAATTATTTGACCTTTCTGCACTAATAAAATGAGATTTTTCTGGCATTGAAAATTTAATAAGCAAGAAAATTATTTTAAAGTCTTAAACTTTTTCTGATTTTAAGCAAATAGGTCAAAGTTATCTTGAATATTTAGAAAAGAACATCAAAAGTGGGGGTATATGATGTAAATTTTCAGATATTACTGAAAAGGTGTCAATTTTACGTTAAAATTGGCTAATTTTTTCCCCGGAGTTTTAGAATATATACATGTAGCATATATTTATCTAGCTTTGTTGATAGAATTCATAAGAAATAATTTAATAGATATTTCAGAATCAGCATGACACATTTCACTGCAAAAAACAGCTTTGTGTGCAACCAGCATGGAAAAATAGGAATCCAAAATAAACAGCACTGTTATAGGTCAGAAGGGGAAAACTGATCATTTTCGTCTTAAAAACCTTCCGCCACAAAATATAGTCCCAAGTTTAATTCTACTTGAATAGAATTTAATCGCGGTTTTTTCATTGAATATAGTTCAATTTGCATTGTAGAATCCAGATTTAATGTTAAAACTTAAAAATGATGCAGAATTTTTTAAATAAAGGACATGACCAAAATTCACTCAAAAGCTCAGGATCGAACGTCCTTAACGTCAACTAGAAGCTTCCTTGTCTTAATAATAATTATTAAATCAGTCCAAAGGTCATTGAATCTTCTGATTTCCCAGACGTCTAAGGGAATTGTTTGATATGAATCACAACATGTTTTATCAGCTCTTTAATTTCTTTATATTTGAAGTACCCGTCTGACATTTACAGCGTGTTTATTTTTAATGTAAATTAATTAAAAGTTTTTCAATCTTAATTGACTGTTAAGGAACACAAATACATGTCTTTTAATTAATGATAGGAAGAAAAGAACACTCCTATTAGATGAACGTTTATGAAATATTATATCTATCCTGACTTTATAGAATAGTTTTACATATTTATTTTTTTTATTTTTAATTAAATCCCACAAATACAATACGGTTTAGCTATGGAGTTTCCTTTATGAGAAAGTGTACATATTTGTATGACCATTTGCAACCCTGCTTTTCTAGGACAGGAAAATATTACCCATTGTCGCACAATTTACCCACAGCCACGATGGTTTTAATGACTGTATGTTGGTTTTAAAATTTATTGTTAAAATACCATATGCACGGTGGGAAAATCACCCATCCTGTCCAGTAAAGTTTGTTTGGAACCCTTTTTTTTTGAAGCCCTTTGTTTTAATGGATGATGGTTTTTTGCATAGTTTACTTGAAAAATCTTTTTGAGCAATCTTTGAAGGAGCAACTCCTCCGAAGGTGTTAATGAACAAAGTTTCCTGTACACATATACTTCAGTTAGTTTTGCCAAATTAGATGAGAAGAAATAGCTGTTCATCTGAAAATTTAAATCATAATCGCTTAATATGCACATTTATGGTAATAGTGAAATTTACACATAATGTCTACTTACATATTCATCAAGATTTAGGAGATACATGTATACAGTACAAGTACAAAAATATGAGAAATAAATGTTAAGGTAAACCACTAATTTATCTCAATGATGTAAAACAATTAAGAAGTTTATTTAATTTATATTAATAGTAAGTGTTATTTATACTCAGAAGATGAGACGTGTAGGCCGTATGCCCAACAGATTTTAATTTTATTGCAACTAAAAAGTATGAAGAAAAGAAAAATAACAATAAAATAATAAATAAAAAATAATAACAAAGATGAAGATACCATACTTCTGACAATGTATCCTTGATTAAGTAGAGAAGGTGGAGTTAGAACCTCTCCAAGTAAGCTTTTTTTTCTATTTACCTTTACAATTATCTATCATCCTACTACAGACGGGGCGAGACGATCAGGGTATCACCTAGTTCATGCATTTATAACACGCTGTTCTAAGGGCCTCTTACATGAAGCTAGAAATGTATTTGAGTAAAATATGTGTCCATTTTGCTCCAAAAAACTTTATCAGCATAAAGAAGTTTTGCAAGGATATGACTATGTTATGTTTGCAATAGAGTTGAATTATGCTATAAATTTGTTACATTTAACACTTTATGTCGGAAACTGAAAGCCCAACAAATATTCTATAAGATTCTAATAAGAGATATAAGCACAATTTATTCCAAGGTCCGGAAATGTATACCAACAGAAACAATATATTTACTCCTATAAGATTGAATTGAATAGTATATATGCAGTATATTAAAAAATAGCTTATTTGTAACATTTAAGACCTTAATTAACACATAATTTGAAATTTCCGTATAACAGTTTACATAAATATGTATACATCTATTAAATAAAAAAAATCTGACAAGTTATCACAGTTTAAATTTTTGTTAAGAAATTGATTTATTATGAGTAGATTTTTCAAACAAGTTTGTCTACCAAATCTATTCCTAATTGTAAAGTGTAATTAAAGAGCGACGGTGTTATGATTTTCCCTGAATAACACAACCACAGTTATCCACCTTTATATGACCTTTTCTTGTCTTGTTATTTGTCAGTGAGCCCTACCAATGATCTATACGTGATTTTTCTGGTTTTCCATACCCGGGGCGGAGGAAATGTTCGATTTGAATCACGTGAATAACACGTGTCTAGTTCTGAGTCAACCAAAAAGATAGACGTCGTCATCTCCTTTAAGTTCAGGGACGTCCTCTTCTGTCATTGCCAGCATCTTTATGTCTGATATCAAGTTCATCAACCTTGATTGAAGGAACAGGAAACAAAAAATATTTTACTTCTTTGAACTCATGATTGACAGGAAAAACCTAGCAGATGCACATTCATCAATATATCCATATTATATAACACAACTCTTTATTGTATAACTATATTTTTTATCCTCTCATATATTACTTTGCATGAAAAGCGTATAAATATCCTGTTGCTTTTTAAGTTATTAATAAAGTGAAAAAAATACTGATTATTTTTTTCATCGTTTCTGTACTGGTTATGATCTTATTATCTGGCATGATTTTACTTTTTCAATTCATATTAAGCATTTGGTACTAAGTCTCAGCTTTATAACAATAATAGATTGATTCCATGTTTGCTTTTTTATGTCTATATATTAAGTTTATCCTTAATAAGTCTGACTTATGTGCATTCTTAAGTATGATAACTAATTACATGTACAATTTGTTACTAGGCTTACTTTACAAATATAGCTACATGTTCAGTTTTCATTTCAAGATCGATCATCAGAAATCTACATTTACCTTTCTGTGTTAGATCTATGTTCACTCAGAATACCTGCCGTCAGCCCATTCCTATAACAGAATAAACTACAATTTAAAAGAGTTGTTTCTATCTTTAGCCGTCCAAAAATAAATCTAGATTAAATGAGTTATCAAAAACATTATTAAGGACGTTCTATCCTGAGCCTTTGAGTGGCTTTTTGTCCTGTCCTTTATTCATAAAATTCTGTATCATTTTTAAGTTCTAACATTATATCAGAATTCTACAATGCAAATTGAACTATATTCAATGAAAAACCCGCGATTAAATTCCATTCAAGAAGAATTAAGCTAGGGACTATATTTTGTGGCGAAAGGTTTTTTTTTTAGAAGAAAATGATCAGTTTTTCCCTTTTGAACTATAACAGTACTGTTAATTTTAGATTCATATTTTTCCATGCTGGTTGCACACAAAGCTGTTTTTTGCAGTGAAATGTGTTATGCTGGTTCTGAAATATCTATTAAATTATTTCTTATGAATTCTTTCAACGAAGTGTGACAAATATAGTTAATATATTCTCAAAATCCGGGAAAAATTGCGCCAATTTTAACGTAAAATTGATACTTTTTAGTAATATCTGAAAATTTACATCATATACCCCAACTTTTGATGTTATTTTCTAAATATTTAAGATATCTTTGGCCTATTTTCTCAAATTCAGAAAAATTTAAGACTTTAAAATAATTTTCTTGCTTATTAAATTTTCAATGCCAGAAAAGGTCAAATAATTGATTATGCGAAGCAATTTGAAACTGAGCCTTACAAAAAGACTTAGAGTTCATTTTGTTTCTTGCTTTAATTGGATAAAAATATTGGAGGGAAAACGTCGAAGATGTAATTTTTAATTAAGACACAAATTTCAGTGCAAAAAGGCCATATTAAATATACTTTAGCGCCAAAAGAAGCATATTGACCCCTATATTTTGATTTGAATTGTAATTAGGCTATGTATGTAGAAACTGAAAATATACATGTACTTGGCAAAAAAAGTTTAAGACTTCAAATACCGGTATCAGGGTCCAACGTCGTTAAATCATCGAAATCAACTCGAATATTATGTTGAAAATCATAATTTATTTAAGGGAATAATTCCTCTTAATCAGACATAATACTGACTATTTTGAAGAAAACACTTTTATAAATTTAAATCGACACAATTTTTTAAAGTTAAACTTTAAATAAATATATTTAAAGAGTATTTTTATAACGTACCCTGATGTTAGAAGATGCTTTGGCTTCAGTGAATATGTAGATACCTAAAATACAATAATAATAACATATGAGAACAAAATACATACGAGGATGTAGCATTCTTTGGAGTATCCTTCTTTAACTTTCAAAAAGCCATCCAAAATGAATAGAGCTACTCACAAATACTATATCTTCAGTAAATTTATTTCGTATATTGGTTATACTTGTGAAGTATTTCTCTAGATTTCCAAGTTTTTCCTGGCAGCTGAAGTAGTTCCTATAATAATAAAGCAAATGGGCATCAAAACTATCGTGTACATAGAAATTCGAGTTTATATTTTATTTCGCACAGTTACTAAAATGCTCTTAAAGAGACCAGCTACGATAAATCAGATCTGTACCTAATCCAGGCTCGTATATGTTGAACAATATCATCCTTTAAAGGGTTTAATGCAGAGTTCCATTCTAACGTAATACATCTAGAAACAGCCTGTAGGTGATGTCTGAAAATAAAGCAATTATAATTAAGAACCATAGAATGGAAGAGGTTTTAAGGACAGATGATACAAACAAAAAAATGGATGTCAGGACTGGTATATATTTCTTGGTTTATTTTTGTTCCAAATGACGCAAATCATAAATTTCTAAAATATCAAGAAATTGTAAACCTTCTCTGATGTTCAAAATTCTACCTTTCTGCAACCATCTTTATTAGTCTTTACAAATATTTCTTAACTTAAAATGCCATTGTTGAGAAACTTTAAATTAAGAATTAAAAAAACTACGTGGTGAAACGTAATCATTTTACTAGATAAAACATGACTCAATTTGTTATTTTCAATTTTTATGACAAAAGTTTGTATCATCTGTACATGTCGTTAAATAACAATTCTGATTTTCTTTCATAGCAAATACCGCCTTTCCCAATCCCCAGCTAAGAGTTTCTGTTCTGTTAGGAGTGAAATGATTCATAAACAGTTTGCTAGCATAAAGACAAGACTTCAATGAAATCTTGAATCATTTTGGCATCGTTATGATATTAAGTATGCTTTGAATTATCTCTTTCTGCTTACCGCTCTGCCATTCTAAGTTGATTTTCTTCCATGCTCACATTTCCTAACTTCCTGTCACGCACCTGTCTCCAAAGTTTGTCCATTTTATGAAAGTAATGAAGTGCTTTTTCTTTTCTGTTAAATTAAATGTATATAATCTCTCATTTTCTTAAACTGTAAGCTATATTGACTTCTGAAAAAATCAACCTCCAAAACGTAATTTAGAAAATCATAAGAATATAACTTACATGTCATTGATTCTAGATTCATTTGTATTCCAATATGTATCATCCTGGAGTGATTTGATCGTGGACGTTAGGTTGGTGTACAATGATTTGATTTCCTGCCGAAGTTTTCCTATCTTTATATAAAATATACATCGAATAAAACATAAAGCATAAAAAGATCTTGATCATAAAGAAGTTGTTGTTTCATATTGGACATTTTTCCTCAGCGTTAGAAATCCATTGCCATTCTTTTTATCATGTAAACATACGTGAATTTTCCTTTGAAGAGCGGCTTGTCTTCTTTTCTCTACATAATCAGACATGGACGGATCTAAGGGGAGTGTCTGACACAAACTCAAACGATCTGCGTCTGTAGAAAACAGTTCATCACAGGCTTCAAGTTTTATGTCGAACGTTGAACATATTTTAACCATGGAATCGCTACAAAATAGCAACAAAAATTAATGATTAAAGCTAGTATGTATAATTTGAGTAATTTATTGACATAATCTAAAAAGAAAAAAATGAGGAAAATTTCAAGACAAAAAATTAATCGATAACTATATACATGTACTTACATTTTGTATTGCACGGTCTGACGAAGGGCATTTATTATTGAACAGAATTGTTCCGTCACTGACATGAATGTCCAGGCTGTGGTCAGTTGACCTCTGACCTTCTTCCTCTCCTCAGTAGCACTGGCAGAGTCCGGACAGGGATGTACAGAAGCTGTAGTACAAAATCATTACAACAAGTCTGAGGCCAAAAACTTTAAAAAAAAAGGTACGAACTCTTTTTTGGATATCTCGATACTTGTACATGTTATAGAATATTTTTTGAATACAGTTTATAGAGAGCATAAACTTTTGAACTTTTTGAATGATTTTGTTTTTCAATATGAAGATATGTTTATTTATAAAAAAAATATCTTTTGTAAAAAATTTTTAATTTTTATATTTTGCTTTAGTTATTAATTTTTGAATACAGTTTATAGACAGCATAAACTTTTGAACTTTTTTTCAAACGGTTTTGTTTTTCAATATGAACACATTTTTTGGCACAAGAAAAATATCTTATGTTTAAAATATTTATGTTTTATATTTTGCTTTGTCTGCATGTTGAAATGTTAAGTTTAAATTTTCAAAATTTTATATTAAATGTCCCTTAAAGTCATTAAACCTTTGTAAATATGAATCTGACTTACATATCACAGAGTCTGCATTGGACCAATCAGAAGACTTGAATATGGAGGACATTAAAACAAATGGTCTTTCTTTTGAAGATTTCGGTAAAACAGACACCAAGTCATTAGAGTTTGTAACAATATCACTTAATAAACGACCATGGTAATAAATACAAGATTTTATTTCTGTTGTGACTAAGCCCATTTCTTCTGATAAAGACTGCAGAAGTCCGTTTATGCTGAAAAACACAAAATTTATACTGCTACTTGATAATTATTTACTAAAAACATGGAGCTTGATAAAATGTCCTTTTGTACTTCAAATTAGAAAAAAAAAACAACGTTGAAATTCAATTAAAAAACATAGCATGTCTTTTAAGATAAAGCTGCATATGTGTTTGAAACTCATGAAATTAACTTTTTACAAATGAATATTTACAAATCAATATTTATTACACACGTGCGAGAGGATTCTGTATAAATATGGTGACATGTTAAAGTTTGCGCTTCTAAAACCACATGGAGTTTCAGGTTGCTCAAGTGACCAGCTTCATGACAATACGTATCAAGTGTCCACTGTGATGAATCTGCTCTCAAAAGACCCCGGATGATGGAGATCACGTGCTTCCTCAATCCACTGAAAAAAAATATTACTTGAAAAGGTAACTGCTACATGTATATAGAGAATAATACATACCCTTTTCCATATCACATCCTGTATCAGCCCGAGACGCCAATATCAGCCAGAGGGCCGATATTGGTCGAGGGCTGATACAGGATGTGATGTGGAAAAGGGTATGTATTAATATGTTTATTACATAGTTAGTAATAAAATACAGCATGCATTAAGTTGAGAAAAAAAATAAGTAAATAATTATGCATGGA
Source organism: Saccostrea cuccullata (assembly GCF_032062105.1). Classification (NCBI taxonomy): domain Eukaryota; kingdom Metazoa; phylum Mollusca; class Bivalvia; order Ostreida; family Ostreidae; genus Saccostrea; species Saccostrea cuccullata. The sequence continues at coordinate 99,942 of NW_026928379.1, read as the reverse complement.
CTTCTTACATACATGTACATGGTCTATTGTCTCATATGATTTGGTTTGTTTCTACTTCTATTTCAGTGCACTCGATCCGTAATTTGAAAATAATCTATTACATGTATTTGTAAATTAAGATTAACCTTATTTTCAAAAAGTTAAAATTAAGAGAATATGAACCCACCAAAAATTGTGTATGATCACAAGTACTGTTTTTATGGTTTAAGTTACTATGGGTGTGATATTGACGTCACAATGGCCGTATCAGCCCTGCAGGGCTGATACGGCTATTGTGACGTCAGCCATATCGTATATGCAAAAAAACTGTGTTTATTACTAAGTGTGTAATAAATAAAATTACATGGATAAATAAACAGAGTGACACCTTTCATTTTGTATAGATTGGACGGTAAAAATAGGTTGGGTCAAACATGATATCTTCTTCGGAGGAACCACGGTCAGTATGAACAAAATTAATATTTCTTCGGTGTAGCTTTATAAATTTGACCAATTAAGGTTCACGGGAGGATTTAGCTCCATATCTCATCTAAACATATATGTTTTGTTTTAGTGGACGTAGACGAAATGTTTCATAAAAGTATAATAGTAAAGACAAAGACATTTCAGATATTTGTTTTTTCTTCTAACGGCAGGATTACATTTTTCTAAACATTTTTATTGAAAAGCACAAACAATATTCTGAAGATTAAATTTGGTTTAAAACAGCCAAAACGTTGAGTGTGTAAGTTATGGGTGCGCAGTTTTAATTATGCAAATTAAATATAAGAATTATAAAGTAGGGAAACAGTATTTAAAGGGCTGGGTCACTTCTTACTTATTTTTGACTCACCTAGAAATATTACAGTGACGAGGAATTACGTCATAATATTGGATCCGCCCATTCGGTGTACCCTGTCTTCCAAATATCGCTTTATTTGGTTTTCTGGAGATCATTATAAACCTAGATCAAAATTAAATATTTATTTTTGTTACATGAAAGAAAATAAAATTTTGAATTACAAGCGCACGCATGCCAGAATTTATATAAAGACAAAGCTCTTAGATTTGCTTTTCATTAAATTGTACCACGGTTCTCCATTCCATTCATTTGATGATGTTTATATTCTTTAAAAGTCATTTAAACTTTCAAGTGGTTTTACCATTGAAAGGTTTTAATCTGTATACACTTATCTCAAATTTCTCTCTTACTTGTGATATCAGGAAGTAAAGAGACCTTGGTGTTCTTAGTTACATAACATTTAGTAGTTATTTTTAAAGCCAATGTAAGAATAAATATAAGCAAGTGCCAAAAAACAAAATGAAAGTACAAGTTAAATTTAATGCAATTTATTGTATGTTGTATTCATGTAAATGCACTGTAAAGTACAGTAAATAAAATAAAAACATTTAAAATTTGCATATTATTAAGTAATCATATAATTTTATAAAAATATTTGTTAAGAAGAAAAAAAAATCATAAATTGACGGTGATCAAATTATTACTCTATTTACTAACTATATCATGTATATCTCAAGAATATTTACACGTAGAATCATATATTGTTTGTGTTAAATTTTAATTATAGAAAATTACAAAGATAACGAACTGTTATCGATCTCAGAATATTGTAAACAAAACAAAACTTTAAATAGAACATGAACAAGGAAGTTTCAGAGGTGAATCAGGTGCCTTGAAGGAGGAAGGATCTCCCATAGATTGTTTTTTACCACGTGAGTCCTCTGTTTAGAATCGTGAAGGCAGTCCATTGTAAAGATTTGTTTTTCTCACGAGGGTCTTATGCCATTCAATATATAATGAAAAACTTACATTTCGTTTCGGTTCTTTCGAGATCCCTCGAAAGGTTTGAAAGGGACCTCTCCCAGAATCACGTGAGCTAAGGTGGCACCAAGACTCCAGAGGTCAGTTGATGAGGTAAAACGCCCCCGTAACCCTCGATCAATAAACGCCCGCTCGTAAATAATAGGATGCTATTCACAAAAAAGACAATACGTATTGTTTAATGCACTTCAATATAAAATATATATTACATCAAGACGTTTAATAATTAACAAACATTTTACTCTCAAGGGTTAAAAGTATAATTTATCACTAAGCTAAGCATTATACTCAGTATTTCAAAGTTAAATGATTTATTAATAATAAATAATGTAAATCAAATCTATTCAAGGAACCAATGTTTCTTAAGATTATATTACATGTATTAGTATTAGTATTGGGTTTTCCAAATTCTTTGTGTAAAATGGGCGTTTTCTTTTCCCTATAGATAATTTTTTATCCCATATTTAAGTGTATGAATTAGGGAATTCTTACTAAGTATTCTTCTGTTCCTGTTAGAGACTCGTACTCATTCGTTTCTTGTATGTACTTAGACGATCCAAAATCACTCAATTTAAAAATCTTCCTGTAAATATTACAGAATGCAATCATCAGTGTCTGATACATTTGTATTTTGTTTTCTTAAAAATCTTAAAATGACTATTTTTAATGATCATATTTAAAAAAAAATAGTCAAGTGCTACTGTTTTAGGTATCATTATATATAGCTATAACAAAGTAAAAAAAATCTTGTTCTGTTAAAAAAAGAATTTCCCTCCTATTATGACAAGATCAGTTTCCCCTTGTTTCAAATAGAGTAGCCGCCTCCTCGTCTAGATTACTAACTAAAAATAGCACATCACGGGACACAAATAACTATTTTTATTTCACATATTTACCAAAGTGATTGATAACGGTTTCCTTGAACTTTTTACCTTCCTAGTTCCGTGTCGGAGACAAGTATATTTCCGGGTTTGATATCTCGATGAACAAAACCCATAGTTGTCAGGTATTTTAACGCAGATGCTGAAAGAGGAAGCAAGTGTTTGAATTGTCACAAATGCAAAGAACGTGTTTGATTAATATACTTTAGGTGATACACAAACAATTCGAACATCCTCGTTTTCATTGAACAAGAAACGTGTTATTAACAGTCCAATGTGATTTTTTTTTTCAAATTACAATGTAGTATAATTGTATTTCAAATACAGCTTATTGTTGAACTTTGATTTCAATATTACAAGCCATGAATATAACACAATGGTATGCGTCTATGGATAAATGTTAGCATACCACCTTGACTGAGTAAAATCAGAGTTTAAAAGATTGTTATCAACTTTAATCATTGTAATTAACTTTAATCAAAATGATTCTAATTATTGTCAATATCCTAGTAATATATGTATCTAAGTTTATACTATTGCTTCTGTACATTAATTTATTGATAAGATAACAAAACAGGAAACGTTAGATCATAATTTATGTATTTTCAGATGGAAAAAAATCACATGGCGATATGTAGTACCTACTTAAAACATGCTATTGACGGGACACTAATGTTACTTAAATAAAGTTCCTCTGACTGTAATGATATTTATTACTTGCTTAAGTTGATGTAAATGTTACATATCTAAATCACCTATGGCTGTAACGACGTCAATATCGTGTTGTAAATATTACTTGCCTAAATTACAGATAAATGTAATGATGCCATGATCAAGATGTAAACTTTACCTACCTAAATTACTGATGAATGAAATGTCATCAGTATCTTTATATTAATGTTACCTACCTTAATTACCGACGTCAGTATCTACTAAATTACAAAGTAGATGAAATAATATTATTATCTTCAAATACACGTTACCTGAACCTACATTATATAACCGATTAAAGTAATTATATCATCTTATCGGTGAGTTTAAGTTACTTACCTAAATTACTCATTAATGTAATGACGTCATTATCGTTATGTTAATGTTACCTACCTAAATTACTGATTAATGTAATGACATTATTATAATATGTATAAGTTACCTAACTAAATAACTGATTAATGTAATGACATCATTATCGCTATGTTAATGTTACCTACCTAAATTATTGATTAATGTGATGACATCATTAACGTTATGTTAATGTTACCTACCTAACTTACCGATTAATGTAATGACATCATTATCGTTATGTATAAGTCACCTACCTAAATTACTGATTAATGTGATGACGTCGTTATCGTGAAGTCCATTGTGATTCTCTGGTTCCTCCAGCAGACTGAGTACCGAACCTCGTGGACAATATTCCATTACAAAAACAGTTCTTCTACTATCAACCTTTAAATGCATTAAACCTTTTACAATATCATTCTACCAATATCAACAAAAATGTACACATGTATGTGATCTATACTTAACTACGTAAAGCATTCTTCTTCTATTAGATTATAAGATTGATTGTTTTGCAAAAATCAATTCTAACTCTTTCAGTTTTCAGCTAAGTTAACTTATTTTTAGATAACAATCTTACAACTATTTTCAATAAACGTATTGTGTAAACTAACCTACTTCTTACAACGCATACTTTAAGAGAAAAATATTTAACAAAAACCATCCTAGCACTATTAGCTTACAGCAAGATTATATACATGTATGTAAAATGTATCGCAAATCAGTACATGTACTTTACTGTTAATCAAACAACAGGAACATAAAAAAAAATGAACAAAGTCATTCTGAATTTCTAAAACCTTAAAAAAAAGATCATTTCAATATAAAATTTATTCTAGAACAGTCTGCCTTATCAATTTTCAAAAAGAATTAAACGTATACTGCTTAGTATACAATTGTCACTTTAAGAATATAATATAACATTTTTTTAAAACCTTATTACAAAGATCGTTTTACCACTAGTCTCAAAAACAAAACATAAATCTTTTACACAAACTATCCCACCGCTATCTATTAACAATATGAATTAACAAAATGCTTAAAGCAAATCAAGTTACAACATAAGAATATTATATCCATCACCACAAAGGGCATTGGCACAGTGTGTTACTAGAACACGCTGCAACGGTGGTATGAAAATAGTGTAATACTAGTTTTAGAAATGACCTGCAGACAATCAGTCTACATTGCGAAATTGCTGGTACAAAAGCCTCTTTTTATATTCAAAAGAGGTTTTAATACACGAGAAAATGGGTACATAAGATATATAATAATAACACCGTTACGAAATGTATAACGTCATTTCCTGCTATATTGTTTTAATCATTGTATGAATAAATTATTTTAACTATTGTATAAATAAAGGTATATACCTCAGTTTGTATATCATATAATCTGACTATATTGACATGTTCTAGTGTGGTTAGTGCAAGTGTCTCTCTCTCCTGTTCCACTGCCGTATTTCCGCTTCTGGGAACTTTGAACGCATATATTTCACCTGTAGTCTGTAATAAGTAATGGAAAGTTGAATAAGTGATTTATTTTAAATTAGTAATTAACTAGAGGTTTCGGGACCATAAAACGAAGACGTGCCCAGTTTTGATCTCAGTTTCACTTTCACAAAAAGGAATATATGGTACGTGGCAAAGTGAGACTGAAAACAAAAGTTGCGTTGTCTAGGTTTTAGGGCCCCGGAGCCAATACCTGATTGCATACGAGTCGGTCAGGTTTGAACTTTGGGTATCGCTACATTGCTTATTGAGTCGATTTTTTATAGTATGAATATCGAAAAATAATAATTTTGAAAATATGTCCTCCCCACCAATATTTCTCTTGTAAAACTACTCTAGATCTGTACATCTATTATCTTTTACATTTCTGATGTTTCAGATTTATGTTATTGAAAATGATCACAGAGATAGAAAGAGAGAGAGAGAGAGAGAGAGAGAGAGAGAGAGAAAGGGAGAGAGAGATATTTTACCTTATTGACCCCCTTGTAAACATGGGAGAATGCCCCCGTGCCTATTCGGTCTTTGGTTCTGTAGATATAATCATGTGTTGTACAGATCTGACGATTGTCAGCCATATCTCTCTGTCGAATCTGTAAAGAAGGGAATCCCCTGTTTTATTACTTCTATCTACAATCTAAAATTGTATCTACTGATATTAACAACACTTCGTTGGGGAAGTTTTTGCTTAAACTGGTACATTACTTTTAACAATCATGATTTTTTTCCGCATCAAACATATTAATTATTGAGCTTTCCAACAGAATTGAGTATATTCCTATTTATTTATTAGCTTTTAAAAAGAACTATATTCAGCTACATACACGTATATTCCTGTTTATTTCACTATGTTCATTCAAACAGGGAAATGAATTTGATTTTGAGATAAGTGTTACCTGTTGAAATGAAAAAGCATTTTTGTTCTGTATCACGTTGAAGGAAAAAAAAGTCGGGTTCATAATTATGTATCTTAATCAACATCAAATTATTTTTTAAATTAATTTTATAAATCACTTTCTCTGTTCTATATTGTCCTAACTTCTTGGCTGAGTTAGTGGTGTCTTCATTTATTTTAGTTAAATTTGATTTTTCTTTAAAAAGTAAGAAAAAGGAGTTTTATGTCATTCCCATTTGTCCAAGTGATAATTTATTTAATATACTTGAATGGTTTCCTCCGGACAAATAAATAAAACTTTACTTAATTTAATTCAGTAACAAAGAGAACTATTGCTAAAGGCGTTGAACATTAAGTTCATCTCAACTTCCTAAATCATAAAAAACAGTCTTTAGAATTTAAACATTTTTCAATGCGAAGTTTTACAACTAACAAGTTTTTGACTATATTTTTAAAAAAAATATACATTCCTTTCTAATTAACTAAACACTTTTCAATTAAAGTGCAATTGAAAGGTAAGATCCGCAAGCGTTCATAAGAATGATATATAACTAACAATTATTTTTCATATGAATTCTTGAAAAATATCAAAATTTGTATGCGTTCATTAACTTTTCAATATAAAACAAACAAAACTTACCTACATCACATTTAGAAGATAAAATAGAACTATGAACTATCGGGAAAACCGAAAACTGATATTTCTGTCTGTTGGGTTTTTCCGCTTTCTATACTTATAAATAATTTATGCAATGCATCAATAATTAAACCGAATAGCAGTTTAAATGCCTTTTATAAAAAAAAAAAGATGATACAGTAGACTATCTTACAACTAAACTATTGAATTTATTCATTCAGCTAAAATAATTAAAAAGATATGAGTATATTGAGCAATTTACTATCTCACAGAAACTAGAACGAAAATGAAAGTGGCTACTTCAAGGTGGAACTGCACTTCACCTTTCGTTGTTACGAGTTCAGACTTTTTTCTCATTGACATTTCTCCAAAAATTCGAATAAAATATATCTTTTTTTAATCAAAGTGAGTAAATATTTTATGACAACTCGTAAAACGTACGTATATAATATCCTATAACCATACTGAGAATGCAACCAGCCTATTATCAACTAAGCATTTTTATGACGAATCCTGCAATTTTATGAGATTAAGTAGGCAGATAAATATTTATCATGTACTGTAACGGTGTTTAGTTGAAATGTGCATGATTTGGGGGTATTTGGGGGGTAAAATCTTAACATATTGAAAGATTTTTTTTAATGCTTAAATGATATGAAAATGCTTATCTTATAATGTTTCGCTTTAGGTCTACGTATGGTTTATGGTTAAAGGCACTAGTAAAAAAAAGTTCCTACCTGGATAAATTTTGGTCAAAATATATCAAGATCTTCCTGGTAAATAGATATTACAACACAAGAACATGACCGCAGACCATGGTCTTTAAACGCTCAGTTAAACAGTCATGTTAATATCAAATATACATGATCATTAAAAAACTGTGAATAAGCTGTACGTGGAATAGTTTCTTATCCAACAAATTCAACTATGTGAGCATACAAAATAACGAGTACTTAAATCGATTGCTATCGAAAATGAAAGTCGCGAATATCATTGGACTCTTCTGAGAAATATCGGATTCAATAATATACAACCATATTTTTACAAAATCGTTCAATAACGTAACGTAATGGTCTTAAATTAACAGAGGTCAGACCAAAGATAACTATTCCAATCTTTGATCAATGAAAATGAAATATATACCTGGTATATTTCAGAAATGCCATACATGTATATTCATTTGATAAAGTGCACATCCTTATTGATATTCTGGTGTTTTATTTTCAATACTCAAAAAGGAATGAATTTGTTTCTAGTACTAACGTACTTAGCTCTTTAGCCAATCTTTTTGATAAGTAAGCATGAAATACATTTGCAGGTATTTAACTGAAGAGAGAATCTCTCTCTCTACTATTTATTAAATAAAGTCCTCAGTTGTTGTAAATTGCCCTACATTATTAGGCATGATAAAGTTTTTGAATTCATTTCAATAATTATATGACGTCGGATTATAATTATATTAATATACCACATGCACCTGACGTTACTTATTTTTCTTTTAATAAAAAAAATATACCATTACAATGTAAGGGTATATTTTTTTTTATTAAAAGAAGAATAGGTCACGTCAGGTGCCTGTGTAACATATTGTGGTTTCATCAATTTTCGTTGGCATATATTTTCGTGGATGTTGGAAAACAGACGTTTTCGAGGATACGTAATTTCATGGACAAAAGCTTTGTCTATACAAATGAATGTCATATTTCGTATATCAATGAACATTTGAATTCGTGGATCTGCTCAACAACGAAATCAACGAAAATTGGTGCTCAACGAATATTGATGAAACCACAGTACCTATATGCAATAACTATTCTATATAGATTCATTTCTTTTATCGAACGCCTTTACAGTCTATGAGAAATATTGTTGCAGAATATATTAATTTTAAATCTTGTACATTTATATATTTTAGACGATCTTGGTAATAGTTATACATGTATATATATTAAGAAGCTTAAGGGCTTCATTAAAAGTATTTTTTAAACATGTCTAGGTTTTCCTATATATGTTTGATTAAGATTTTTATTATTTTTAAACATGTCTAGGTTTTCAATAACATAATTAATTAACATTTTTTAATTCGTTGATAATATGTGAAAAATGAATATACAATAAGTACTACTATGCTCAAAAGTCCAAATAAGCAGTGAATACAATTTTTGAATTTGAGTAAGCAGCTGGGATCCCTGAAAATTAGAAATAGGATCAGGAGCAATGAAGGAGAAAGCATCCCTATCGACAAGTATTACTTACCATTGTACGTTTGTCATGTATTGTAATTTTATATTTGAAATAGCTAATGCTTTCGATCAGTATTTGAACTAAACGATAGAATGTATTTTCGAGTGCAAGGACCTTTGTATATTGTTGCATAAGTAAGGAAAGTTGATGATTGAAAAGTTAAAGTCAAAGTTAAAGCTCAAGTTTATCACAAACGTTAACTTAGTTGTTAGAATAGCATTTAATGTCTTTTCTATTGAAATATCCAGATATGAAACAGATGTGTCAGACACAGTGGTATCTTTTATTTCAAGTTCGGTGTAAATCGTATTATTATTTGAAAAACGTCGGTCATATCTATAAATGTCAAGTTGACAGCTACAGCATGTGTTTTCCTCTTTTAAGGCACAAAATTGTGCTTCATATAAATTCAAAAATTGCTCTGATAAAAACAGGACACAATTAGTTCCATGGGAATTCCAATAGATTGCTGAAAGACATGGTCTCCAAAAACCAACTAATACACTAAATTAATTGCAATTAAATTGAAAACCCTTTAATTATGTATCCAACAGTTGTATCTGGTTAGAGACCAAACTTTTAATGACAGCTCCATGATAGATCTTGGACACAATCTAGCTTGGCAAAATGTATCAATTGTTCAAAATGGATCTTTTGTCCGTCCAGATTCAACCTAACGACAGGTTGTGCGAGAGTTCGTAGAATTTTGTTGTAACTTTTTTTTTTATTTAAGATCAAATTATATCCAAGTTTGGTATATACACATATTCAAACAACAAATTCAACTAATTTAAGTAAAAAATGTGATATATTCATATTTATAAACAAAAGGCGCACGGGCTAGGTAACCTGAGTATCATTTAACAACTTTCCAACAATTGAATTTGTATCGTGTTTTAAAGCCGAGGCCATGAAAATTACAATTTTGAAAGAGGCATCATTGCTTATTATAACTATACACATACTAGCATGCTTACTTTGGTAACTTAAGGACAGATGATACAAAAAAATTTTTTCTTTGAAAAAGTTTTAATATCATGTCACAAGTTTAGAAAAGTGGATGGTTCTTAGAATTTTTTCTCCTAAGAACTGGAAAATGAAATAGACTTGGAAAATATTAGTAATATTTCAATAAAAAAAACAAATACTTGCAAATCACATTCAGTAAAGGTTTACAGATGAAAACAAATGTCAGAATATGTTACCTTGGAGCTAAAAGTTCAATATAAACTTTAGATAAATATACCAAGCCAGGTTAATTTTGTGAGGAAAAACAAAATGACAAAGCATTAGCAATATCACATAGTCTGATTTTTACCATTTCGCTTTTCCTAATAAAATTCACCTGGATTGGTATATTTTTCTTAAGTTTATATTACACTTTTAGCACCATGGTAACATATTCTGAAATTTGTTTTCACCTGTAAACCTTTACTGAATGTGATTTGTCTATATTTGTTTTTTTTAATGAAATATTACTAATATTTTCAATGTCTATTTCATTGTCCAGTTCTTAGGAGAAAAAATTCTAAGAACCGTCCACTTTTCTAAACTTACGACATGATATTAAATCTATTTCAAGGAAAAAATTTGTGTGTATCATCTGTCCTGAATGCCCAGAGTTAGAGTATGCATTTCCACTTTATAGCGAGTTGTGCATCCCAACCCGCAGGCACCATAACCGCCACATATTTCAAAAGTTTGGAAATTTTGTCATCAATTTTATTTCATCTTAAATTCTTATCATAAATTTTATTTCATCATAAATTGTCGATTAATATCAAAGGTGCATATTTCAAAGCATAAAATTTAATTTATTTTCAGACTATCTACCACTCCCCTCCAAGTATCCCTGACACAGGGGCCCGGAAATTTACTATTTTTAAAGAAGAGGCAGCTTTCTTCATCATTAATCAATACTTAGATCATTGGCATAATACGAAGGAACAAAGGAAAGGATTTTCAAAGAATCCATGCATTTAAATATATTAACATTAAAGCCCTGCCCAAACACAAGAAGACCTCACCCAGGGGCCCTTCAAATAACAAATCTCAAACAGGCATCCATCCTCATCATAAGTATGTACATACATGTAGTTTAATGGTTTAATACCCAGGCACAGAAAAGAAGATTTTAAAGAATTTATGCATTTTCACTAAATAATCAATAGCGCCCCACCGTATCACCAGAACACCTGACCCCGAGGCCATGAAATTCAAAATTTTGGAAGAGGCACGCTTGGTCATCATACATGTAACTATGTACTTGGTCCATTTGTTTAATACCCAGGAGCAGTGGAGAAGAAATAATTCATTTTCACTATATAATCTATATACATGTAGCCACGCCCTAGCACAAGAACCTCTGATCCCGGGGCGATAAAATTCACAATTTTGGACGAGGCAGTCTTATTAAACACAAATACTTGGTTACTTTACTTGTATTTGGTTAGTTTATTTATTGTCCAGGAGCAGAGTAGAAGAATTTTAAAGAATTTTTGTATTCACAATATAATCAATAGAGCCCCACCCTAACATCAGAACTTCTGACCCTGGGGCTATGAAATTCAAAATTTTTGAAGAGGTAGCTTTTCTCAGCTAAATTATGTACTTGGTTAGTTGTATAATGTCCAGGAGCTGAGAAGATGATTTTCAAAGAAATAATTCATTTTTACTATATATTCTATATAGCCCCGCCCTAGCACTAGAACTCCTGACCCTAGGGCCACGAAATTAACAAAGTTTGGCAGAAGCAGGCATATTCAGCGCCCAGGAGCAGAAAAGAAGAATTTCAAAGAAATAATGCAATTTCACTACCGGTAAATTATCTATTTTGCCCCATCCTAGCACTAGAACCCCTGACCCTTGGGCCATGAATTTATCAATTGTGTTAGACGACTCAATGCCAGTTACAATCATACTCAAAAGTTTGACTGCTTGATGTCCAGAAGTAATGATAAATTCGAAGATTTCCAAAGATTGCACTAATTTTAGTGGTTTTGGACTCAAAATTCCAAAACCACTAAATAGTAAATAGCGCTTCATGAAATATGCCTACGTGACAAGTCTGTGTGATTCACACACCAATAACTCACACAAAACTTTAAAACATTCCTTAAATAATGTGCGCTTCACTGTTGCGGAGCTGATAGAGTTAGGGGGTAAATAACTTGAAAACATTGACTATTTTCACAATTGTTGGCAAACTAGGCGTTAAGTGTTATGGATGCCTTTTTATGAATGGAAAACCGCTTATAAATAAAAAAAAAAAGCCGAATAATTCTGAGAAAATTCTCGGCATTGTTTTTGACGTTACAATGTTGGTTAACCGTGCTCCGTGGTAACAAAACATGCTGTGTTGCAACCACTATTGAAATAACGACCACTATTAAAATAATTATATCAATAGTGGTTGAGAGTGCATTTCAATAGCAAACATAGTTAGTAACCACTATTGAAATAACGACCACTATTGAAATAATTATATCAATAGTGGTTGAGAGTGCATTTCAATAGCAAATATAGTTAGTAACCACTATTGAAATACGACCACTATTGAAATAATTATATCAATAGTGGTTGAGAGTGTATTTCAATAACAAACATAAGTAATAACCGCTATTGAAATACGACCACTATTGAAATAATTATATCAATAGTGGTTGAGAGTGCATTTCAATAACAAACATAGGTAATAACCACTATTGAAATACGACCACTATTGAAATGATTATTTCAATAGTGGGTGAGAGTGCATTTCAATATGGTAACCATAGGTTTCAACCACTTTCGAAATACTAACAATATTGAAAGAAAAGATTCACCGCGTCAGTAAATTTTGAAGTAATTATTTCAATATATATTGGATTTATTGTTTAATGCACTATTAAAATCAATAATTTAATCCATATTGAAATTTAATTTCAAAATTGAACATTATTTCAAAAGTGGTTGCAACCTTTGTTTGTTATTGAAATGAATCTCATCCACTATTAAAATGATTACCGTATAAGCACAATTTTTAGCGAGTATGTAATTTTGGCATTATTAGCAAGGGTTCCGAAATCGCTTAAATTAAATATCACCAAAAAATAAACTGTATTTAATTTGTAATGGCTTCAAATTTGCATTTTGCTATAAGTTCCACTTATATGGTATTTCAATTGTAGTCGTATTTCAATAGTGGTAACTATCTATGTTTGTTATTGAAATACACTCTCATCCACTATTGAAATAATTATTTCATTAGTAGTCGTATTTCAATAGTGGTTATTACCTATGTTTGTTATTGAAATGCACTTTCACCCACTATTGAAATAATTATTTCAACAGTGGTAGTATTTCAATAGTAGCTATTACCTATGTTTGTTATTGAAATGCACTCTCACCCACTATTGAAATAATTATTTCAATAGTGGTCGTATTACCTGTGTTTGTTATTGAAATACACTCTCAACCACTATTGATATAATTATTTCAATAGTGGTCGTATTTCAATAGTGGTTACTAACTATGTTTGCTATTGAAATACACTCTCAACCACTATTGATATAATTATATCAATAGTGGTCGTTATTTCAATAGTGGTAGCAACAACATGAACAATGCTGCTTTAAAAATTGACTAACATGTCATTGAGTTCTTTTTAATCAAATGGAATGAAACTTCACAAGCCGACAAAATAAATGTTCTTAATTACGAAAATGTGTTTACCTATAATCTTGTAATAATAATATGACGATCGATAAGGAACATCGTCTACGTATTTTTTTAATGACCCTCGTATGTGAACGCATTCTCGAAGTTTGATTTTCTCGCGCACGCTTAACCCTAGTAATGGAAAGACATTCAACTTTTTTTAATAAAAAAAAATATTAGGGACTGTCCATCTTTTTGACAAACTGCCTCGCTTCTTCTCTAAGGAGATTTAAAGATTATAATGCTAATATCCAATGAAATTGTAATCATGTTAAATAAGATATAATTAGCACTGACGAAATTGCCTTGATACCGATATGACTAAAGCTTAATTTTTCATTCTTACTGGGCTGACCTTTTCGGAAACCTAGTTTCATTTTATATATATATATATATACATACATACATATATATATATATAATATATATATATATATATATATATATATATATATATATATATATATATATATATATATATATATATATATTCAGTTACTTCATTACCTGCCGACCGGTTACACCCGCCGTGTGCTCCTTGTCATGATCGGGTAATAACGGAAAAATTCTTCGTCAATCCGGTGTTTAAATAATGCACCAACAATTAGTATGAAAAACGTCATTCAACCATTTTTTGACTCAATAATAAACTGTATATTTGCTGAAAAGGTCATTGTATCGGCCATATATCTTACGTAGTGATGACTCTAAACGAGACTGCTGATAGTCTTGTTTGTTATAGTCTTATATAAATTCCGCATGCAGGTGATGAAGGTATATTGCTGCGTATGTAAGGGGAGTTGATGATATTAAATTCAAAGTCATTACGTTTATCATAGATCTCGGTTGTTAGATTACCATTAATATTTTTTTAAGTAAAATATCCAAGTATGAAAGAGATGTGTCAGACTCTGTACATGTGATATCTTTTATCTCAAGCTCACCAGGATATATCTTATCGACACTGGAATGGAAATTACCATTGTTAATTGACAAAATTACGTCGTCGATATACATGTATCTACATGTAAGTGTCAAGTTGAAGGCCACAGCAATTGTTTTCTTCTTTTAACGCATACGATTTTGCACAAATTCTGCTTCATATGAATACAAAAATAGGTCTTCTAATGGTATCTATGGGAATTCCAATAGATTGTTTGAAGACCTGGTCTCCAAAAAGTACATAGATAATGTCGATCAGAAACTCAAGCATCTTTTTGATGTCAACTTTAGAGTACTTATGTGCGCAATCAGAATGCGTTTTTAAACAAAATTTTGCAATTGACCAATGACTAGGTAAGTAAACTTACGAGTTCAAATTGAATGAAAAATTAATGAAAATGAAAATTTTAAATCTCATTTTTCTCACCCACTAAAAAATCAGTTACTTTAGATCAAATAAATCGGTGAAACCAGAAGGACCATAGATTTACTCAGCGGCTGTCCGTCCGTTCATCTCAACACATTCAGGCAAGTCATTGATAAAAATCACGAACAGTACTGTCCTGAGCACAGATCCTTGTGGAATGCTACTTCTAACTTTGTGCCAATTCGATTTATGTCCTTTTACTTGTACAAATTACTCACGTCCAATAAGGAAATGTTAAACCCATGTACATACCCCATAAGCTCTCATCTTTCTCAGAAGTTTAACAATTCTCAAGAGTTGAGTTGAGATTTTGTTTTTTGAGAATTCTCAGTTTTATGACGTATGGTCGATCCGACCCAGAATTTTTTTTCCCTGGAAGTATTGCCAGAATGTCACCAGAAGTTGTTGCAGCCAGAGGTGATGTTTTACTAACCCAAAAAGCTTGTTACTGGTGACAAAAATGTGTTGCTGCAATAATTTATCTTTATTATATGGAGCTCTTCTTCTAAAGAAGATCAATATATATAGTCCAAATATGGCCACAATTAACCATCTTTCAATTTTTTACATGTACCGATCATAGGGGCTTGTCTTCCGGATTGATAAATGTAAAATAATTTTTAAAAAATTTGTACCTACATTAAATACACTCTAAAAATTGCTTTAATAAAGATTCTGACATGATCAGGCGAGAAAAATTATGTTTTTAAAAAAGTACTACACCTATATCCATAAACTCTCAAAGGGACGCAAGCTGACATCTTGGAAAAAATACCCCCTCCCACTTCAGCACCTATATCTGGACTCTAAGGCATTTATTTATTTAGTCGCCACATTTCTCTTCCCTACAGTGATGATTTTCCTAAATGTTGATGCGGTTGTCATTCTTGGACATGCGTTTAATCAACAGAAAACGGTTACAATTTCCTCGACTTGGAGCTCATCTCGCTGAATCGACCTCAAAAGAACGGAAGTTGACAAGGTTGCATGGTAACGACGCAAGGGCAATAATCGTGGTATAGCCCAAAGCGTGCTTTTAGAGCAAGTGTCCTGTAAATTATGTAACAAATCACTTATATATTAAATGATTCTTGACAATTTAGCCTGTGGAACCAAACTTTACCCGGTATTTACCAGTGTTTACTGTCCTTTTCTTGTCGGTTAACATTTGTTCCGCGAAGCTGGGAGTCCTTTGGTGTTACCATTTGCTTTCGATTACCCTCTGAGTTTTCCGTATACAAAAGTCAACTTCCGTTCTTTTGAGGTCGATTCAGCGAGATGAGCTCCAAGTCAAAGAAATTGTAACCGTTTTCTGTTGATTAAACGCGTGTCCAAGAATGACAACCGCATCAACATTTAGGAAAATCATCATTGTAGGGAAGAGAACTGTGGCAACTAAATAAATAAATGCCTTTGAGTCCAGAAATAGGTGCTGAAGTGGGAGGGGGTATTTTTTCCAAGATGTCAGCTTGCGTCCCTTTGAGAGTTTATGGATATAGGTGTAGTACTTTTTTAAAAACATTATTTTTCTCGCCTGATCATGTCAGAATCTTTATTAAAGCAATTTTTAGAGTGTATTTAATGTAGGTACAAATTTTTTAAAAATTATTTTACATTTATCAATCCGGAAGACAAGCCCCTATGGTACCGATGCGTGCATTTTTATATTTTACTGGTGTATATTTTTCATCAAGCTCGTATATAAAATCGTTATCGTACGTTGTGCAGATTTTGAAGCAATCTGCGTTCCATAGTGCTCTAAATATACAGTGAGGTTGCCAATAACGAATCGCACCCGTTAACGAATCACTTTCAAATGAAGATTCTGTATTTTTCTTATCAAAGTCCAATACTTAGCTTAACCTACCCTGTCATGCTGAATTATTCTTGCTTTTATCATATATCATGAAATTATTAAATTCAACTCGTTTAATGTCCTAATTTCTAAATAAACATGAACAAGCTTTTTTGTGACGCTGACCAGAAGCGTACATGCAAGCAGACTACTTTCACTTTTCGGTACCGCTCCAATGTGAATCGTACAATCTAGGTAAACAAATTTGGTGCAGATGTTTAATAAAATTATGTGTCTAAAAGCACTGAAAGCGTCATACAATTTCTAAATCAGAAATTAATAGTATTCGCTTTAAAGTTGGGGGTATTTAGGTTTCCAATAACGAATCACTGTTTCAAGAAGTATGAGATGCAGGGATCCTGTCCAAATTATAATTTTTCGTATGCGGTTTTTTGCACACCAGTTACAGTAAAAAAAAACTACAGAAGATATCTACCAAAAGCGTACAATAAAGGTGGTTAAAATACACATAAACAAAATCAGCAGTCAAAATCAGTAAGAAGTCAGAGCATGTGGATTCGAGAATGTCTCCCGGTGGTATATGTGCATGTAAGCCAATGTGAAGACATCGACGATAGCCAAATAAAAATCGCCATGATTACCAAACAAAATTAAGATTTAGAAATTTATTTATTTATCCCTTTGCAATTTAAACTTCCCTACTAAATCATTATTTCCAACAATACCCCGTTTGCAGTTTTCCTATTCCCTAAAAAATTATTTCCAATAATAAATTTTTATTTCTTGTCATGATCAAGATCAAGCTCGTATAATATAAAATGCATATTGCTAACAAAACTTTTTCAATTCAACATCAAGCTAAATAAATTATAAACAGAGTATTATGATACCCCCCCCCCCTTTTTTTTCAACATATACTAGGTAGTAAACATATGATTTAAATTACATATTGAGAAAATGATATGCAGACTGCAGCCTTTTGCCTATATGGAATATATGCCATCACTGTCTTCACGCAAAAGGGAGAAAGAGCACTATGAAAGCAGCTAGAGGAGAATGAGCTGTCTTAGTCATTTCTATAGAGACGATGGACAGTTGAAGTAGACCCATATAAAATGAAAGGACAACTTCCAGTATTTAATAAATCGGAATACTGGTATTTAGTCTACTGTGGATATTGGAATGGAGAAATCCAGAAAATGAATCCCAACATCATTATTTGTAAAGTTGTCTCTGCTCATTGGAGGAAATTTAGGTGTTGGGTCTCGACATTTTGAAAATATAATTGTTCCTCTCAGCTTTAGGTATCTCTGAAGCCAGGCTCGTAGGAAGCAATTTCAGTTGGTAGGTAGGGGGGTGCAGACCCATACATTTTCAGTTGAGGAGGCACTATCAACCACCAAAATTCCCTGACAATTAATTAATCAAGCATAAAAAGGTCATCTGTCGTTGTTTTTTTTGAGGGGGCACAATCATATATCTAGCGATATATTTTCTATCTAAATAGCGACAAAATTATGGGGAGGGGGTGTGGTAGCTCAATGAGTACAATTTTTGAATCAAAAATTAATTCTTCGGCTGTTTGCAGTTCATCATGCACATATAAGTTTTTACGTCCTCTTATATCAACTAGTCATTTGTTTTCCGTATGATTTTATTGCTGTTGTTTTTACATTAATTGTCGGATGCAAACAAACTCAAAAAATTCCTAGCTTTTCTACTTTTTTGGGGGGTGGGTGGGGTTTGAAATATTTTAAGGCATAGTAAAACGTTACGTAATAGGGTATTTTTAAATTTACACGGTCCCGAACCAGAATAATCAGCTTTATGTCACGTGATTCGGTAATGGAGAAAATGATCCGGTAAAGGAGAAAACATCATTAGTACAAGTACAGCGATAATTTTTTATTTAATCAGTGGTTATTGGGGAAATATATATGATGTTATAAGTAAAACATAGTACCACCAAACAATGTTGTAAAATGAATTTAACTCAAACTCAGGTACGAAATATCCAAGCAAATTTACTAAGTGATTCGATAACGGCAACCTCACTGTAACTGTTTTTAAAAACGAAAGTTAACTTAATCCTCAAGCTAGCTGCATACTTACATGTATACATGTAATTACATTTATCGACTATATTATTTTTTGTTGTTCGAGCCCGGAGTAATCAGTACTCTATAGATATAAATAAAGGACGGGCGATAAAGGAATTACAGATGTTTATATTTTTTATAATGTAAAATATACCCTCTTATCACCAAGGTTCTAAGTAGACCTCTCCTTAGAAATTATTTGTACTAGGAGCCAAAGAACCTCTGGCTTACCAGGTACATGTAGGACCTATAAACAAATCTAACAATTTTCCGCCGTCGCTTACGATTGTTAGCTTTAAAGAAACCGGATGTATATTTAACATTGGGCTCAATATTTAAGAGGTAAGTGATAAAGTTAATAAATAAATCGAAACTGGTGGGAATCCAGCGAATAGTTGAATATAGGCCTAAAAATTCATTTTTTTGACGCAATGGCCGCTACGCCCATTGACACAGTGACTGTTTTTGATTGTCCAATTTGTTTAGAAAAGTTATCAATTCCGAAGTATCTTCCTTGTCTTCATACATTTTGTAAGTTGTGCATACAGACATTTATCGAAAAGTTTAAAAAGAAGTCCAGCTTTCCATGTCCTGTGTGTCGACTTGAAGTCTCAACTCCGGAAGCAAACATTACTTCTGAGGAATGGGCCTGTAAATTACCGCTAAATCACCTTCTATTATCACTCCAAGATGCTTTAGAGAAATCGAATTCTCAAGGAGATGTTTTATGTGAACCTTGCAAACGTGCTAGTGAAAAAAAGAATGCCAAGTTTTACTGTAGAGATTGCATGGACAGTTTGTGTGAAAATTGTTTGACCTACCATCATAGAAGAATTCGTCATTATAAAAGTCACAAAGTTACGGATATTTCAAAATATCCACAAGAGGTTATGACAAAGGAGTTAATTGTGGAAGAGCCGTGCATGATTCATAAAAATAAAGTCCTAGAAGTGTACTGCTTTGACCATGAAACTCTTTGTTGTAGCGTCTGCTTTGCAACATTACACAGAAAATGCGATGAAGTACAATCGCTTGAAGAAGTTGTCGAAAAAATGGGAGAAAATATACATCCAGCAAATATTAATTCCGCACTAGCTTCAATTAAAGCAAAGGCAGATACAGAAATCAACAAAACAAAGAATAACTTCAAACAACTTGAACATAAACACGCACAAATTGTAGAAACAGTTGTGGCTCATGTTGAAGAAGCAAAACTTAAGTTAGAAACACTGAAAAACACTTTCATTAAAGACTTTCAAATAATGCACGACAATGAAAAAAGTCTTTTATCAAATACAGAGGCATTTCTAGTGGAATTTTCAAAGGCTCTTGCAAGATCCGAAAAAATACTCAGTGTTACAGTTTCCAATGGTAGTAAAAGATCATTGTTTCTGACAGTAAAGAGAATAAAGTCAGAAGTGTTCAACCATTTAGATCAACTTCGCAAACAAACTGAAAATCAAAGTATTGTAGACTATAATTGGGAGGAAAAATCAATCATAAATAAGATTCTTGCTGAAGAAAGTATTGGACATCTGCAAGTGCTTAAGTCAGAGAGAAGTATACATGCCAATTTGCAAAAAGAAATGGGTTTATTTAAAAAAGCTACCAGTTTCCAAAAGCATCAGGAGTCAAAACTTGAAAATACAGCAAATAACAGTTCAAATGTGTGGAGTTTGCCATCCCTACCACCAAATGCCTGGAGTTTGCCTCCCCAACCACCACACAAAATACAAGGGCAAGCAAAGCAAGTTGCTTTTGAAAAAGTTTTAAATACCAAACATGAGTATCCATCATCCATAATATCCGAACCAAACTTTCCATACCATTTTTTTAGTGATAATCAATTGTCACCAATGCCAAATAATTCAGGTCCAGTTGTTAATGAGCATTCAAATATATTGAACCATTTTGCTAATCCATTTACACATTCTGATAGGATTCCTCCAGTTCAACCTGTGAAAATCCATGAACCCTTCCATAACTTCAGCCCTGAAGTCTGTGATGCCAGGAAATCAAATATGACATTTACTGCACCACCTCCAGCAAAATCAGAGGGTGAAATGCCGTTCATTCAATCCCTAGATAATCTATGGGAAATGGTGAGAATGCCAAATGCAAGTAATTGTGCAGAAAAGTCTAAAACTATCAGTGAGAAAAAATTATGTAAGACATATCCTGAACCAGCACTACAGCAATCAGTGAACGAAAACAAAGTGTCATTAAATGTGTCACCTTCAAAACCTGAAGGGAATCCATTTAGCAGGGCAAAGCCTAATACAATGAAGTTGCCCTTCTCGTAAACCATACTCCCAAAATAATCAAAGGTTTGATCAGAGGGAAGAATCATAGAGCAAAAATATTAAATAAAATTTACTACTATGGTTATCTAATTTAGAGGTGGTATATCCCCTCTCAAATTTGAAAATTGATGCCTATAAACAGCACTTTCACATTCTTGTCAAATACTAGCTGCAGAATTGTAGCATTAATATACACTGTACATTAGTCTTTGACCATATGCCACAGATCGCGTAGTGAAAAAAAATGCAATTTTTGCGCATGGTTGGGGAGAATTTCTCCACTTTCAAGCATTATTTCATCAACAACCTTTCATTCCCTAATTCTAGACATATTTTATAACCTATCTATATGTCTTACATACCTCCTTACCCTTTTTAGTTGTCTCTACAGACAAATAAACTGGCTTGTTGTAAATTTACTTTAAATCAAGTTTTATTTGCGAGAACTTTATTTCCGAGTGATAATGCGAGACAATTAGCTTGGGAAAATTTCATTCTTGCATTTAAAAGTATTCCTTACGATTATATAGAGTAAAACAACAATTCATGAAAAATGTATCTCGCAAAATAATAGAAAGTCAACGACTATCTCGCGAAAATAAGGTGTCACGAAAATTTAGTGATCTACAGTATGTAATTCTACATACAAATCAAACTGAACCTAGTTTATTGCTTGTAGAGACAAGTTAAAAGGTTGGGAGGTGGATAAAAGATACAGATTGGTTATAAAATATGTCTAGAATTAGGGAATGAAAGGTAGTTGATTAACCAATGATGGAAAGTGGAGAAATTCCCCATAACTATGCACAAAAAAATCTGTGCCATAAATTGCACATTTTTTGCATTGTAGGATCTGTAGCGTTATGCTCAAAGACAAATATATAAAACAATATATGCAATGTATAAGCCAGTAAAGATACTACTATTAAACCATAACACTACAGTTTTGCAGCTAGTCAAATATATGTATGTATATATATATATATACTTTAAATATGACAATCCTAGCTCCACTAAATCAAATGTACATGTATTGGGCAAGGTTTAAGTTTTTTGCAGACAAACACACAGACAGATAGAAAGATGGGCGGACACAACAAAAACTTTATCCTTCTAAATCTTGGATTACGTGGGCATAAAAAGCAGTCAGGTGTGATGAACACAAAGGGTATATCCACAAGCAGATACTCGGAAATAAGAAAACCAATATGAAATATGCCCATTTACGAGTCAAGTTCAGTTTTTAAAAAGATTTGACAGTTTTTTGTATTGTTCAATAATATGTTAATAAAATGTATATTGATGTATTTGGACTTGTACTTTTTATGCAATCTGCTTGAATTTCCAAGGATATAAATTGTTGTTAAAATGGATCCTTGTACAACATTTTCTGTGGTAAGCATGAATTGCTATGGACTGAATGGATCAAAAAAACTAATCAAAAGGACATAATGACAGAATTCAAACAAATGTTTAACACTTATTTATTATTACTCTCAGACATCTCATTTATAATATACAGACAAAACTGTACTTTAAAATTTATACAGTTTCCCCCTTAATGCTGCCTATACACTTATACTGACGAAATAAAACACAGATGTCGATATACATTTCACAAATATGTAACAAGAAAATTTAGGTCTCCACAAAAGAAAATTTTCAATACACTACACAACTTCATCAAATGTCTAGCACTTGGCACTGAACACAATGTTAATCTGTCTCACACATTCCAGATAAACAGTTCATATGCAGGTAATATCCATTACTCAAAGTCAACAATGTTATCTTTAAGTTCCTGTTGATATTACCTTTAAAAAAATATTTTGTTTCAAACTTCCTTTTGATATTTACATCATCTTTTTCTTCCCCCTTCCTGGCCCCCTGCCCCTTCCTCTCCCCCGCCCCCGTTTGGAGGGCTTTTTGTTCCTCCCCATACACTTAGAACAGTACCAGTGTTCCTCTTCTGCAGGTTCTTCTTTAAGTCCAACACACGGCCTGCAATAAAACAAGAAATCTGTGAAAAAGTATACCATGTAAAACAGGATTAGTGTTCCATTTGAAATTTGGGCTTAATTTATTTCAGGTTAATAATTTTATATTCCATTCGTACATAAAAATATTTTCCAAAAAAAAATTAGAATTATAGCTTTCAATTACTTTCAAATCATATTCTACTTGACAAAATATTAGGAGGATCAACCAACATTAAAATTTGCCTTAAAATCCCTTCTTCTTCATTTATACATTTTAATTAAACATTCTGACTAGCTTATTCATGAATTGCCAGTTATTAAACAGGAAAATTTATAATATTTTTTTGTATGAGGTGCAGGAAAGATAACTCCTGTTTAATAAAATGACACTGACCAATGATACCAGTCGTCACAGATGTCACAACCAATCATAGGACTCCCGTCGTCCGGCATCTTACAGGCGGGGCAAATCCACACCTTCTGACCCGAATCGTCCTACAGTACATAATTAACAGATAAGTTCAAATATTAAAGAAATATCAACAAACTTTGTAAAAGTCTATTCTGAATTCTGGAAAAAATTAAATAAACGAAGTTTTAAAACATTCCGCAAACTTATTTTTTTTTTCGTCCTTTTTCAATACTAACAGATATCTGATGTGAATTATCTTTTTTTAAAAGGGGAGTAAGAAACACATGCTTTTACTATTAAGTTCATAATTTGTGACAAATTATTACTTTTCCTTACCTACAATCAGTTTTTAACAGGTTTAAAAACTTCTCCAAGAAGGAGGTAGAATAATATTCAACATTGATCATTGGCACAATTTTTTTAATTCTCATGATAATTTACTATTTATAAATACCAGGTACTAGTATAAACTTACAATGAAGGTGGTGACTGTTTCAGCGATGACTGTCCTCTGAACCCCTGGTTTGGCGAAGCTGGTGCCTGGCATGCTTGGCGGGGGCATTGGGGGGATCACCTCACTCTTAATGGTAAGGGGTACAGGAGAGAGACTTGGGGAATGGGAGGGACTCCTAGAGGTCATGTGACCAGGGGTCGATGGCTTGGTATTTGACGGGGAAACAGAGGCCCTGTATGGACTGGGCAAGGGGGAAGGTGGGGGTGAGGGCTGGGGGGAAGGGGATCGCCCTGGAGAGGGGGTCCTAACGGGGGACTGTGAGTTGGACTTAGATCTCACATAGGATGAGATGGACTCCTCTGCAGGAGACGGGGACCGGAGAGGAGAGTTGGAGGGGGAGGGGGTGAAAGTTTTGCGGGTTGAAGCAGGAGAGGGTGTAAACCTCTGCACCTCTTCTTCATCCTCTTTCATGGGCTCAGTTTCATGGTCCGAGTCAGGTTCAAAGTCAGTCTCAGGGGTAGGAGGTTTGGTGGCTGGGGTTGGAACTTTTGGTGGTGGAGGAGTGGGTGATTTTCTTGGAGGGGGTGGTGTTGGGGTTTTCCGAGGAGGAGGAGGTGTTGGGGTCTTTCTTGGTGGGGGTGTTGGGGTCTTGGTGAAAGGGGTGAACAGCCCTGGGGGTGAGGGTTTTCTGGGTGGGGGAGGAGTAGGGGATTTAGAGGAAGAGGTTGAAAAAGGAGTTTCTTGTCTGGAGATGGGAATTGGAGCAAACAGAGGTTGATCCAAGCTCTCCTGCTTGATGGGAGGAGGGTGTGTTGAGGCAGGTGGGGCTTCTTTTTTCTTCTCTTTGTCTCTTTTCTTTTCCTTCTTTCTCTCCCTTTCTCCCTGTTTTGGAGTAGATCCACCAATAGACTGAGGGGAAGCGGAGCCTCTCTCAGACAAGGGAGGCAATGCTTTTATAACTCTGAAAAGTAAATGAGATTAAATGTCACTATCATGACTATACCTCTGGTCTTTTATCTTAAAATCATTCCTATTTTTCGCAGTTTTTGTAGAGAACATTTCATCAGAAAAACAATTGTCTCGCATTGGTTTTAGACTGAAGAATCATGAATAAAGATGACGTGAAGAAAAGTTGGTTTACAGTATTATACTAAAAATCTGAGTTTTGTAGGTTTACTGTAGAATGACAGGTGTATACTTACAATTTGAGCTCTGGCCTGGGGGAGTTCTGAGCGCTGTCGTTGGGGGGAGATTTGAGGGACCCCTCAGACATGTAATTTACTGTGGTGGAGGACGGAGAACTGCCAATCCTGATCTTCAGTTTAGACACAGTGGGAATATAATCCGGCTAATGAAACGAAAAATAAATATTCTCAGGAATGTAGATTTCTGATAATTCTGTTTTTTAATTATGTACCCTCTAATATCAACCTTACTTGCAAAATATGATAAAAAGCAATTGTACACTGTAATAATTCAGCATGATTAAACAATCAAATTTAAATTAATACTTGATATATGGATTTCAGACAGAGAAATAAACTCTCATTTCAAGACAAAGTTTTAAAATTGTTTGCTAGAGATGGAAAACCATGAGTATCACTACGCCTAGCCAGATGCAAGTGTCTGTTGAAATGAAAAATTCTGTAACATATTTTTTATTTTTCATCCTATACCCTACACTGATTTTACCTCTTTATTTCTTTCTTTGTCCTTCTTTCTCTCTCTGTCTCTATCTTTATCTTTATTCTTTTTCTTCTTTTCTTTATCTCTCTTCTTTTCTTTTTTCCTCTCTTTATGTTCCTGTAACGAACAATTCTCTTTAAACCTCATCAGAAAAATTGTACATGTACATGTATGCTGTATAGAAGCAAAAAAATAAAAGGTGAAGAAAATTTACATCACTTCACTAGAGTAATGTTTAAAACTTTTCTGCAGGGCTTTCACCATCACAAAAAGTACTGTATACAGGGTTATTTTCGCCCAGCTTTATTTTTGCCCTTTCACCCTTGCATACAATTTTGCCCCACTTTAAATTTGCCAAGTCATAGTTTTAAGAAATTATACTGTATTCTCTGATTTCGCCCCTTTTTTAAATTTGCCCAGGTGAGGCTAGGGCAAAAGGGGCAAAAATAAAATGGGGGCAAAAATTTCCCTGTATACAGTATTTACAGTCTACTTTTATGTATGTTTTGAACAAGGACTGGGTTAAGGATAATAATTCTAAAAGTGCCTTGTTTACTCTTACTACTGTATGAAACACACAAACTATAACATGTATATGTGCAATCCAAATTATCGGAACAATCGGTATCTCTGACAAGGAAATTCAGAACTTTAAACATTTGAAAACTTTGCGATCAACCTTTACCTTGGATCTTTCTTTCTCTGGTTTATCTCTGCTTTTCTCCTTGACCTTCTCTCCCTCTTTATTCTCCACTTCTTTATCCACAAACTCCACACTGAACATCTTCTGTGGAGACTGAGTGACCTCCTTTTTGACTTGTTCTGGTGGTTTGGGGGGACTTTCTGGGAAGTCGTACACGTTGGGGGGTCTGGAGACCTCCTCCTCCGGGGGCTCTGCCTTGACCGTCTCGCTGACGAAATCTTTCCCTTTCAGCTTATCCTTCAGCTTGTCTTTTACCTCTTCACTCGGATGCTCTTCTTTCTGTTTTGGTGTCTTCTCCTTCTTCTTTTTCTTCTTCTGTTCAGACAAGTCAAATGATGCAGCCTCCTCCTCAATCATTTCTCTTTTCACAGTCACAGAGGGAGGGGCATCAATGCTGTCCTCAATAGCCGGATTGGTGTCCTCTTGGTTTGATTCTGACATCTCTTCTGCTATCCTCTCTGATTTAACTTCTTTCTCCTTCATTGCACCCCCTTCAGAATCTCCTTCTCTAGACATCTTCAATACAGCCTCAATACAAAGATCAATGTTCATTTCTCGGGCTCGTTTCTTCTCGGGACTTAGAGGTGGCCTTCCCCTACCTCTGGCCTTCTCCTTACTTTTACTACTGAGATCAAGAGGTAACTCCACATCAGTTGGTTTCTTCTCCACATTCTCCTTAGCAGAAGCAGCTGGTGGTGCTGGTTTCCTGGACAAGTCCAACACATCACTGGCAAACATTTCCTCCATCGTAGACAAAACAGGAATATTTTTACTCTCTTTCTTTTTCTCAGGAGTTTTAAGCAGGGTTTTGTCCTTGGGTGGCCTCCCTCGACCCCGAGGGCTACTTCCTGGCTGAGCAGGGCTTTTTCCTTGCCCTGGTGATTTTGGGGCCCTGGGAGATTTTGACCTAGATCGTGGTCGACCCACTTTCTTTTTCTTTGGAATAACTTTTGTTGATGGACTTGGGACTGGTATTTTGTCTTCTAAAGCAGGAAGAGAGGCAGATTTTGACACAGTCTCTGAGTTCGATACTTCATCCCCACCTCCCTTTTGTCGAGGAATTTTCTTACTAGTTCCATCTGGATAAATCATGATCTCCTCCACTCTCTGCTCTCTCTCTTTTCCTACTGCCTCCACTCTCTGGGATTCTCCACTGCTCTCTATCACCTTTTCTGGCCGGCTTAAGGGTGTAGAGGGTCTTGAATCCACCTTTTCTTTCCTGAAGATCTTACTAACTGAGGGCTTGTCATGGCTAGCTTTCTTAAATCCCTGGGGAGGGGTCCTGGCATCTGGCAGTTTTCCTCCCTTGGTGGGGGTCAGGTCCCCAGTGTGTGTGATTGCAATGCTCTTCATCTCATACTGAGAATGCATAGCTTCTTCAGGCAAAGCTGCATTTGTCAACCTACAAATGGAAATTTACAGTAGGAAAATATTCATTTGAGCAATAAATAACTCAAAAGCATACAAATCATAGTTCTTGTAAGATAAAAATTATGTAAAGAAACATTTAACATTCACACAATGCATCACAAAAATGTTTATTTTCTTCAAAAAACTCTATTTTGTAATATTTTTTTTATATTAAATGCTTGAAAGTATATCAATCCCTCAATTTCTTTTTTTTTTCTAAAAATGACTCCCCACCCCTAGACGAAGAAAAACACAGACATGTATAGACAGCCTCACAAGATAATTGTCAAAATACATCTAAAATGTATTGTTTACACTTACTAAGATAAATCTCATTTAAGATTTCTATAACAGTTACAGTAATAAATTGACCTTGGTCTTTTCTTTGGCAAGCCTCCCTCCAGTGGGCTAGTCATTGGTCGTTTGTCTCCCGGGACGACGAGGTTGCTTCCCTCTGTGACCTCTGCTTGACCTCCGACTCCATTCTGACCTTGATCTACCTGCATCGCTGACCCCTCTCCCTGATCGTTTGACTTCTCTGTCTCATTGTCCAACTCATCTATCAAAAATATTCATTATTCACAAAAATTCTTGCATACCAACATGTTTAAAACTTTAATTGTCTAAATTTAGTTTTTTTTTTTAAATATTAAAATGGAAATTTTTTTCTTATTTCCTAATATTCATGTTACATTTATGATCAATTTAATCTTTCATAATTACATGTAACAACTCAGTTTCTTTTTTTCATACAAAACTTATTCTTTATGAAAACTTATTGCAAAACACAATATTTAGTGTAACTGTTACTTGTTCATTATAAATGAGTTGCTAAAATATGTACATTGTATTTCAATGTTTTTAATTGAATAAAACTAATTACAGACTTGTCGAAATCCGTCGGTCCTGTCGGCAAGGCCGGTAAAAATTTGTCTGGACCGAAAACATTTAAGAAAACGTCGGTCCAGATGACCGTTTGAAAGAAATTGAGCGTAATGCAAATTTAATAAAGGTCGGGATCGGGATGCGTAATTAAAGGTCACAAACCCAGAAATAATGGCCGCGTACACAGCATGTTGACGATAGCTAAGTAAATTTGTTATAGCAAAGTCATAAACTTGTCATTTATGTCTACGTTAAAGACTCTCTATCCCAAGAAAGGAAACTTGTTAGATTGAAAGCTATTGAAAATAATAAAGTACATTTTGGTGCTGTTATTCATATGACTTTTTCACCTTCAAAATAAAGGTACAAGTATCTTGTCTGACAAAAGTTTGACTGATCCGACAGAACATTCGATTTTGTCAGACCAAATGTCTGACAGTGATTAAAAAATTTCGACAAGTCTGTAATTATACTTTATATCACATATTTTAACTTTTCTCAATACCTTCTGGGGTAGGATACAGTAGGGGCATGTAATCCTCAATGTGTTCGTCTCTGGTCTGTAACTCTTTGTGACCCGGTTTAGGAATCTGTAAATTACAGCTCTTGGGGGCAGGGAACTGGACAATTTCGTGAGGGAAGGGCGCCGGCTCCACATGGCGGACATACTCCTCCAACTCACTGATGCTGACCCCCATATGTCTGAACGCCAGCCCCACATCATCCAAGTTAGGGTCTGTTCTTCCAACTGTAAATAACACTTCATATTTATTTTGCATATAATTTTCTACCCAGAGCTAGTGGATATTTTATTGAAGTGAAATTTACAAATTAATCATCACTGGTCATACATGTACTTCAAATACATGTACATGTAATACAGAATGCAAGAATAAAGAATGGATAGGCCTTCAGGTCAAGACTTGTGTACCTTAAAATATTGTAAGTATTATTTATGCATAGAAATGTTGATTATAACAAAATTCAATAAATATCATGTCAATGAATGGTCTTTCCAAAAAATGAAAATTAAAGTGAGATACCAAATATTGGACTTCAGTCCTGATGTCCAAAAATTTGCCTTAGTTCCGTAATGTTTGCTTTGAAATACGTACACTGTTCAGAATATCTGTGAGTGACTTTAGCCAGCTGTAACATGTAGCGTCCCAGGACATCAGTAAGGAGCTCAAGGGGCGTGGACTGGGCAGAGTTCCACCCCACATTCTGACAAATCTGAGCCAGGGCTATCCTCAGAATACTCCGACAATACTGCTCTGACATCTAAATCAGAAAACACACTATTATATATTAGATTTCATTCAGGATAATAGGTAAATAACCTGCAAGCTAGTTAGATAAACTAAGTGTGTGTTGGGACAAGCCCTCGCCACAGTTAGAATAGCTCCAATATAATTGCAATATTAATGTAGCAAATCAGTGCAGATCTCCGACAAAATGATTTTGAAGAATACAAAAGGGATTGCCCTGAGAATGATGATTAATCGAAACCAACCCCTCTGAGACTGTATATGGTGTTTCATCACAAAAGTAATCCATATAAACGCGACTATTCAATTCCTCAATGTTGTTCTCACTTTTAAATTTATATGCGGCAGCATGTTTAAAATGTTTGCACTTGAAACTTTCTTGATTGTTTCAGGTAAATACACTGAGTTTAAGTTATTGCCAATTTCTATTTTGCTACAATACCAAATACGAATACTTTGATCATTATGTGGCACAAATTCTATCGTTAAACTGGGTCTTCCTGATGATAGGACAATATCATTTTAACAATAGAACATTCTATCTATCTTTCCAAGTGTAACTTGCGGAAAGTAAGCATCCTGTAATTTTTATCATTCCTGTGCGTTAAATACCTTCTTTGAAATAATGCAAAATGCCTTGCAATTAACAAAGTTTCTAAGTTTGTGCTTTGATCATTCTTACGTTTAAATTCAGAAGCCGTCTTTTTCAATTGAAAGATCACAGAAGCAAAGAAATCATCATCTTATTTCGATGAAACGTCATTACCAGTCCAAACCAAAACAGTTTCTGCTTTTAGAAAATATTGGATACACCAAGCATATACTGAGAATGCACTATTGTGCATCTCCCCATTTTGAATCTAACGGTATTGTATATTGCATAAACGTTCGTCAACTACACAGCTGCTTCTTAAATAAGCTTGTTTGCCTTTGTCTGACTCTCTGTCACCGCAAAATTAACATTTCCTTCCACTGGAGGCTATCCAACTTCCATTTTACTTGTAAAATCAATGTTAAGAAAATGTTTGAATTTTCATAATTTCCGATCCCGATGAATTTAATTTTGGTGCTAATTTTCATGCTTTTTCATTCATCCATGGCCCCAAACTATTGAGAAATGTTGGAATGAATATGAAAGATATTGAAATGATAACCTTTTTAAAATATGTAAAGTGCAGAACAAAAACGAAAGTTTACATCGAGTTTGTTATTCTAAGTTATTCAAACATTTATTTCACTAAGATGAAAAGGAATCCTGGGACATATTTTCGATGGTGACGGAAGTGTACACACGCAAGACGTGATCTTTAGGTAAGAATTGTTAAAACATCTGTATTTTTTGTTAATTGCCATTTTTCAATTTAAGTAATTATTTGTCCTTGTGATAAACATTAAAAAATTTACTGTTTTCATTTCAGGCACCAATATGACTGCATAAAAGTTGACTGGCAAGATAAATACTTTTAGTTATTGATACATATTGAGTTGAAGTAAAGAGGAACATCATGGGAATATTCGACTCTCTAGCAAAGTGGCTTGGCCTAAAGAAAAAGGAAGCCAATGTTCTTGTGGTAGGACTTGACAACAGTGGTAAAACGACCATCATTAACCAGTTAAAACCAGCAGAATCCAAGTCTTATGACATTGTTCCAACGATTGGTTTTACAGTGGAAAAATTCTCAGGAAAATCCTTGTCCTTCACTGCCTTTGATATGTCGGGTCAAGGTCGATACCGCAACCTATGGGAACATTACTACAAAGAGTGTCAGGGCATTATCTTTGTAATCGATAGCAGTGACCGCTTACGTATGGTCGTAGCACAGGAAGAATTAGAACAGTTACTTAATCATCCAGATATTGTTGGTAGACGCATTCCAATTTTGTTTTATGCCAACAAAATGGACATGAGAGATGCCTTGTCAGCTGTTAAAGTCGCACATCTTCTGAACTTAGACAAAATTAGCACAAAGCCGTGGCATATATGTGCATCAAATGCCTTAACTGGTGAAGGGTTGAGTGAAGGCGTGGAATGGATAACTGGGCAGTTGAAAGAAGTTGTAAATGCTAAATGAAGCACCATTAAACATCCATTATACTAAAATATGTGGGCATACAAGGTTGTTTATCAATAGAGAGTTGCAAAAGTTATTCTTGTTAAAAAAAAAGTACAAAAATTGTTTTAAATAATTGTACATGTTGGATGAAAATTTTCTGATAATACAATATCATTTGTTGTTTATTCAATTTTTGAGAAAAAAAGGTAGTTGGGGAGAATCACCATGCTGTTACTTTTCTTTTATTAGACCATGTAGACTACAACATATATTCCTGATACAAATAATAGATATCTGCAACTTTATATTATATGAATCTATACAACACATTGTGGGAAAATACATTTTTTGAGCATAAATTGTCTATAATATACTGAAATATATCTTTGTTGATTTGCTCTGGTTGTGAGTTAAATGTTGTCGTAATGATGTAATATATACACTGTAGAGTCGTACCTCAGTGATTATTAATATACATTTTATGTGGATGAGTTGTTAAAATGGAACGTAATGTAATGTGAACATGAGTAACCTTTCAGTGTAATGCAGAGTCTATTTAATTGAATTATTTTAGTATTCTTTTACATCTTTTACACAACAATTTTTTCAGTCCGTCCTACGATCATAATATATCAAGTTTTTTTTACCCAAAATGGGTGAAATAATTGAGGATTATATATGTATATCATATTAGCTAATATTATAAATGTAAAGTCATAGATCTAAGCTAAGTTTAATTAGGCCGTTTACATTAAAAGTAATGCACAGTGTAGTGAGTGTACCAGCAGGGATTGATATGGGGCATATTTGCTAAAAGATAATACCCCCCTCCCCCCCCCCCAAAAAAATCCCATGAATTACCATTTTCCCCTTTTAATGAGTAAACAAAAATTCCCATTACAATACTAAAAAGCTCAAAAAAAAAAATTCTTCATAAATTTTAAAATTTAAGGTAAAAATTTTTCCAGAATAATATGTTAAATGTGGTTTTACCTTGCTATTTTAAGTATTCAAAATGGGAACACCCCCCCCCCCCCCCCAGCATGACTTCCCCTGCACCTGCTAGTGTTCTAAAGTGGCCCCCAGACCTCTTGCTGAATTTGCCAGTTTCTCCAGAAAGGGTGGTTTCCTCACAAAGATAAATTAATCCCTGACCATTTTTGTTATTATTGGATTCATGATCTGTTCTTGTGTGAATTTGAATCCCTTTTTTTAGTATGAAAATTTGAAATTGATGGAACGTAAATGTAGGGTAGTTGGAATTGGTGCAGATGGTACAACTGTATGTTAATTTGCTGGAGGGAAACAGTATCTGTCAACAGTAAAAGTTATGCTTAGATGGAATGATATTTAGAAATGTGTTAAAGAGGTAGAGCCACTTTGGGCCTTATTTGGCCATGAGAATTTCTGAAAATTCAAAACTGCTCAGTTTAGGTTGCAAATGCAGTATTTATCACTTGGACTGTTGGTGATGACGTATCTATTAATTGTGATGTAATTTCACATCTAGTCAATGCATTATGACGTCATAAAATGCGTCATTTTCCTCATATCCTGTAAATTCCTTTGAAAATGACCTAAAGTGAAGCATTTTTTCAATATTTCATATAGAGCACAACCTCTGATCCAAAATATGCCAATACATAATGAAAGGCCTATTTCTGAAGATCAAAAAACATGTTTTATTTTTTGGATCGTGGGCTGTGCTCATATTTTAATACTTTGCTCAAGGTAGTCAAATAAGCATATTTTCTGCAAATTTCAAGAACATTGCAATTTCTCAAAGCCTGTTTTCAAATATTTAGATTCTCAAAACGAAATTTAATAACAGAACATGAAAGCACCAAGTGTCTACTTTATTTTGATATATGAAAATGGAAAGAGGGTGAAAGTTAATTAATTGATATAAGTACAGGGCCATTTTATGCATAAGATGGCTCTTGCTCTTTAACATTGTAAAAGTTGGCTTTTTTTTTCCTTCAAAAAAAAAACAAAAAAACAAACAAACAAACAAACAAACAAATACTAGAGTTTTAATTTTTGTTTAAAGATAACTTTTTTAGACTTACTCATAACAAAAATGGGAAGTGAAAAAAAATTATTGCTTTTGAAAAGAAAATAAGTCTGTTTTTTCATTTATTAAATAAATAATATTTGTTGATGTTACAAGAATTGAAATATATCTAATGAAAATTCACAATTTTTGTCAAACTAAAGGCTATTCATCACAGGTGAACAATTTACAATGTACAAGTTATTTCCCTTTATACGCACGTGAATAGAGACACGATAGATATGACTGCCTCTGGTATCAAACGACTTGTTTCATAATTTTATGAAAAAAAGTACTGTTGAATGCATTTACTATTTCTGAATAAATATTTATCCATATTTTACTTTTTTTTAGTTTTCTGTACGAAGTATAACCTCGGTTTCTTTATTTTATTTCATTTGAAGCAATTTCAGCTGGGTGAGGAGGCAAAACTATTCAGTTTCGGAGCGCCCATCGTCGCAAACCACGGCCAAAATGTACGATCCTCTCCCATTCTGGAGAAAGCTATATGCGGACTCCGGACCGTGGCTTGAGACGATGCGGAGCGCCATAGTTTGAACAATGATCATATTTTATTATTACAAATGGGATTGGGAAAAAGTTTTTTAAAAATTAATACACCCTTTCCCTAAAGTTTTAGGGATACTAATTAGCAACGATTACATGACCAAAAAAAAAACAGTTTTGTCTTCTGTAGTATTTTTTTGGAGTTCCTACAGCCATGATAAAGTTGTTCATTGTCAACGTTATTATATGCATTTAAATCAAAGTTAGAAGACACTTTTATTTGCATATATACTACTACTATAGTTGTTAAATTCAGCCCCCCCCCCTTTCTTGGGGTGGGTGGGTGTTTCGGGTCATATGTAACATAGACCTAAATTGAACTAATTCCCATGAAGAGTTCAAGAGTTTAACCTAGCTGTACTTAAGTTCAAAACAGACTGCATGATACCGTATCAAAAGTAATATCATGGTTCACACTAACAGATAGATGGTCACCAACATAGATAAGAGTGATAAACACCATTTTATTTCGAAATGAACCAGCTTTGGGGAATCCCACAATATTCTAGACTATTATTTGGGGAAAATGTTCAATTCCGTACACATTGGTGAAGTTTTGATTTTTTTTTTTTTTTTTTACACCTGTAGAGTTTGTAGAGTCTAACATTTGTAACTTTGAATTCGAATTGAAAGAAAATTGTGCGCTGCGATGAATGTTTCTGTTATGAATGTTGTAGATATTAAGTATAGATATGCCTTTCTTGCAGTCATCTTTGGAATAATATATTATCTACCCTCTGTCCAAGGTAATGCAGTTCTTTTTTTTTTACTGAAATTTAATGCATTTTTAAATTTGTAATAGCATTTCCTTAAAATCCGAAGTATGTTTTTCGTACAATTACACTTCACTTCAATTCCTTTTCATACTTGTATGTTTACCCCTCTCCTTATTGCTACTGAGTATTTACAAAACATGTCTGATGTGTATAATTGTTTTTCTTAGGCTTGCGTTGTCTGAAATGTTCCTCCATAACCGAGCCCCGTCTATGTACCGACCTGGAAACGTGCCAGTTGGGGGAGGTGGGTGTTTACAATTACATGCGCGGATCTAGAGGGGAGGTGGTGGTCCGGAACTACCCCCCCCCCCCCCCCCGGAAAAAGAATCTTGGATCCGTCTGTTATAATATGATGCTAATTTTGGTTTTAAAAAGTTCACAGTCATTTGTTATGTAAAAATAAGTATATATAGGGTTGCCAAACATATAGTCCCCTTACCCCACCTTCTCAATTAAATACCAAATTGAAATTGTTTCACAGACTTTGTAAGAGATGATTATAAAAACATTTTAAAAGTATGTGAATGTAAATGATTTTATAAGAAGTGGAATTCATTTTATTTAGTACCTCAATCCTTTTCATGTTCAGTGAAATACAATAAAGAAACAATATTTATGAACAACAAAACATCGGGCATAGTAATTTTCTAAGACAAACTATAATAATTTCTCTCGGCTATTTTCATTTAAGTCTAGCCAGGACAAATAATATGCATAAAGAACTCAAAAAAATTAAGCATATTTAAATTTTTTCTTCAAATTTAGATTGGTTTTATTACATTATAATTGTAGATATGTGGGGTACGACAGCTGATGTCGGACAATGGTGACACTTCATACTGGACGGGTTGTGTCCCCCGCGCGGTAAGGACCCCCTCTTCTTACCCCCCCCTTCCCTTTTATCTTTCCGTATAATCAGTTAAACTTATTGCAATCCACGAGTAATATGCATACACTACCTGAAATATATGAAAATTTGATGTTGCATTGCTATAAATTAATTAAGGAAATTTATTATAGACGTAAAATACCACATGAGATAAAAGCGAAAGAAAAAAAAATGAAATTTGATATTTAAAACTAAATAAAGAAAGAAAGATGTACATGATCACTTCAGTAAATTAAGAAACTTATCAAATCAAATTGATGAATAAAGGATTGTCAGTGTCAATGTCAAGAGTTTAAAGTTGTTGGATTGTTTTAAAATTTGTTTATTTTCATTTTAAACACCAATGTTGACTAAACAATCACCCACATTATAATGCTTCATTCATGAACACCAAAGTTGACAAGTAAACAACCCACACACTAGTTCTTCATTCCTGAGTTTACACGGTCACTTTTAAAAGTTGACAATAGTTAACAATTTTTTTGGTTTTACAATTTCCCACAATTTATTCTTTTTTCATCTTATCTACACCGTCAAACTATATACGATATATTGAAATTAATAAAATTCTTTAATCTGAGATTTGAGTTTAATTCTCCAGGGTTGTGTTTCCGTGGATACCTCGGGGCACTTCATTGGTAAAAGAACCAGTTATTACGACAAAGAAGTCATTTGTCAGCACTGTTGCTCCAGCGACCTTTGCAATTCTCAAGGATGCGGGGCACTCGGTATGTACACAATTAAGTCTGACGATCAATCCCCCCCACTCCTGATAAAACCTCCAGCACACGATTTTACGTTAGGTCGTGTTTGCATAAAATGTAGCACGATTTGACGTTAATCTAATCGAAGAGATTTGTTTAACAATATTCAGTTTTATCCATTAAATTTCAGGGATGCAACATTAAGTTTAGCGAACAAATTTAAAGAAAAGTGGTCCCCCGCTTTACTGTCTTAGTGGATAGAATGCCTTGTTGATTCTATGAAAGTTTATTTATATTAGTGAGGGTTATCTATCTTGAAGGGTGAATGAACCTTAATTAATACTCAAGAATCCCCTCCTACCCCCTCTCTCCCCGCTCGATTTATATATGAAAATATTTATGCATGGAAAGACATCTCCTCTCGCTGCAACTTGAATTTTAGTGTTACTCATATTACCAAAATTAATAAATATTCCCGGAGTATGAAGTTAGCAAAGTCAAAGAATTGTGCTCCCCCGCTTTCAGTGTCTTTGTGGGTAGGGTGTCATTTTTTTTTATGACATACTGTGTCACATCTTGTCACAGGTAATGCACATGTCAAATATGAAGACTCCATCTCTTCTCAATCAAAAGTTATTACGAAGTGAAACACTGATGACCCCATATGGCTAAATAGCGAAGATGAAACTTTTTTTAAAATGCAAATTAAATATATTGGTACCCAAAGTAGGGCCATCTCACAAGAAATACGATTGTGAAATACGAAAGCCCTAGCACCACCTGTTCTATAGTTATGGTCAAGGATAAGTTTTTGAAAGGTAGGTCAAACGCCAAGGCCAAAGGGTCAAAGTTGTTAGTTTATTAAGGAAGACCTTGCCACAAGTATTACATAGGTGAAGTATGAAAGCTCTTGTCCGAACTGTTCAAAAGTTATGGCCAAGGTTTAAGTTTTTAAAAAGTAGGACAAACTCCAAGGTCGGGGTCAAAGGGTCAAAGTTCTTTATATCCAATGAAAGGTCTTGTCACAAGTAAATACATATGTGAAGTATGAAAGCCCTTGACCGAACCGTTTTAGTAGGTCAAACTCCAAGGTTAAGGTCAAAGGGTCAAAGTTCTTGGTATCCAGTAAAAGGTCTTCTCACAAGGATTACATATCTGAAGTATGAAAGCCCTAACCCTTACGTTTGAAAAATATGGCCAAGGTTAATGTTTTTTCATAAGTACTTAAATCTCCAAGTCAAGGTCAAATGGTCAAAGTTGTTGGTATCCAATGAATGGTCTTACCAGAAAGAATACATATGTGAAATATAAAAGCCCTAGTTTCTGCCGATCAAAAGTTATCGCCAATGTAAAATGTCGGAATTTTTGTGTAAAAGTGGGTCAAACTCCAAGATCAAGGTCAAAGGGTCAAATTTGATGGAATGTCTTGCCACAAGTATTACATAAGTGAAGTATGAAAGCCCTTGCCCGAATAGTTCAAAAGTTATCGCCAAGGTTCAAATTTTTAAAAAGTAGGTCAAAGTCCAAGGTCAAGGTCAAAGCGTCAAAGGTTTTTATATCCAATGAAAGGTCTTGCAACACATATTACATATGTGAAGTATGAAAGCCCTTGCCTGAACGGTTCAAAAGTTATGGCCAAGGTTAAAGATTTTAAAAAGTAGGTCAAACTCCAAGGTCAGGGTCAAAAAGGTCAAAGTTGTTTTTATCCAATAAAATGTCTCACCACTAGGACTACATATGTGAAGTATGAAAGCCGTTCAAATATTATGGCTAAGGTTTTTTCATAAGTACTGAAATCTCCAAGGTCAAGGTCAAAAGGTAGAAGTTGTTGTTATCCATTAAGAAAGTCCTTGTCACAAAGAGTACATATGTGAAATATGAAAGCCCCAGTTTCTACTGGTCAAAATTTATGGTCAAAGTAAAAGTTTGGCATTTTTGTGTAAATGTGGGTCAAACTACAAGGTCAAATATGGTGGTACCCAAAGAAAGGTCTTGTCACAAGAAATATACATGTGAAATATGAAAGTCATAGCTCCACTAAATCAAAAGTTATGAGCAAGGTTAAAGTTTTTGTTACGGACGGGCAGACGAATGAGATTTAATGTCCCCTCGCTATCGCGAAAGCCGTGGTCAATAAATATATGTGTACACTAATTTTTTTTACACTTATTTATACCTGATAATGGGAATTTAGTTTTTTAAAGGATATCTACATGTATCGTAATATTTTACTGTGCTGGATATACAATTGTACTTATAAGTGCTATTTACAGTTTTTAAGAAAGGGGGATGGGGTAGGCCACGGGGTGTACGCCCCCTTTCTATCCGCTACTTTGAAACAAGAACAAAAAATAACGACATCTTGTATCTTATGTATTCCCTGTTATAGGTTACCCCACTGACCGCGGTCCACTTTGCTATGATTGCAAAAACTTAGCTGAGCCCGCCAGCTGCCACAAAATCGCCATCTGTAACCATAATGAGGTAGGCACCTGTCAAAATCGCCATCTGTAATCATAACGAGGTTAGCAACAGTCAAAATCTGATAAAAAAAATCTATCATTTTAAGAGCTGAATTAAAAAAAAGCTTGCACTCACGATAATTAGATTTACTTTATGTGCAATAAAACAATATAAGAACAAAAATAAATTTGTTCACCTTTATTCAAAATACGGATCATAGGACAATCCCCAGTTAAGCTTGGACTTTCAGTAAGGCGTGGCATTCTCGACGTTACATAATTAGCTTCTGAAATTTACACAATTGTTGAAATATACATAGGATAGAAATTCGGCCGAATGTCAACTGGTGTAGCAAATAGCCAAATAAATTAAAACTTCTCACACGGCACAGAGGCGAGACTTAACCTAACCCTAACCCTAACCTTGTCAACAACAATTAAAATTCCTTATGTTATTAATTAACAGATGAGAATCATTTGTTAATTTGACAGACGCAAATTACGTTGCGCCGAGAATGTCACGCCTTACTGGAAGAGTCCAAGCTTACCTGAGAACTGTACTAAGGGGGGGGGGGGGCTGGATCCCTCTCCCTCTAAATTCGACAGTGCAATATGTCGTATATAAGCATCTTTCTTTTTCAGAAATGTTACGTAGGGACCGAGGCTCACTTTGGACATCTTTACTACACCACACGCTGTGAAACAAGTCACGTGAGTACAGTAACCAATGGACTATTTTCAGTAGCCGGTTACTCGCTTACTTTACCGATCGAGTACCCAGTTACATGTATATTATTATTAATCGAATGCTTTTTCATTACACCTTATAAAATTAATTTACTTTCCCGCTTGCGATATACTAGTTGTAATTAACGTTTTATTCACAGTTTCTATTGAAGTTTCTATATTCTTATGAATGTACCGCAAGTAAACTCTAATTTCTAGTACAAACAAATTGATGTACATGTATAGTGTACACGTCGCCCGCGTGTACTCTCGAGTCGCGGATTAAGGAGCTAATCCTTACGTCGCGGGTTCGTATTTACTGCGGGACGTAGAGACCGGTCCTTCGGATGAGACCGAATAAACCGAGGTCTACTGTCGCAGTAGGTGCTGGCAGGAAAACGATCCTTCACTGCGTCTTGGCCGTCAGTATTAAGTAAAGGTGTATACAAGTAATGATAAAAATTTATAGCCCTCCACAAATTGTCTTCTCTACTTATGTACAGGCGATGTAAAATTAATATAAATCTGTAGGGCTGGGTATTGGCCAGAAATTTTGTATTGCGATATATTGCGATATTTTTTACTGTATTGCGATATGTATTGCAATATTTTCAAATTTTCGAAAAAACTACAATGGCATTTTCTCAGTATATTAACCATGTTAACTTTTATTTACATGCATAATGTACAAAATTATGAAAATTAACCAAAAGGAAAAAAATCATGTTGATTTTATTGAAGTTATGCTCTGAAATCCATAAAACAGCTTCTGTCTTACTGTTGGGCTAAATAACAAACCTTTCTTATATATTTTTTTATATTTGATGATTAAATTCCTGAGTCAAAGCATTTTGCCGATATATCGATATTACAAAAACGTACTACAATACGATATTTTTTTGTCACTGTATTGCAATATATTGAAATATTGATTTTTTTGCCCAGCCCTATAAATCTGTGTACCCAGTAGCATCTATGATTATGCTAACTGACACTCGCATCGTTCAATGGTTCACCGGTTAATCGGGTACTCGTTGACAACATGCCCGAAACCAATTATCTCCCTTTAGATTTGTTGGATGTAGGTGATACTAGGAAACATGCACTTCATGCATATGTAGATAATTCCCAGCCAAGACTAAGTGAGTCGGTTTATTTACATGTATAGGCCTGCACGTCCCTGGACCACGCCAATCCCCTGGGGAGGAGAGCCGTGGGTTGTAAGCATTGCTGTACAGGGGATCTCTGTAATGCCGGCTGCAAGGGATAAGGATCGACTCCCAAGGAGGTGAGCTGCATTCAGTATATTCTATTTATAGTTACAGAGCAGGACCGTATGAAGCAACCCCAGAAAGGAGGAGTACAACCTAAGGATAATTTTTGAAAACCTGAAAAAAATTCTTGAGAGGGTACAACAATATAAAATATTATTTGTTTTCTATTTCAAAGAATATACTAGCGGAATAATTCTTTGGTACAAAAACTAAAGATCAGCTTTATTATCGATATAAAACTTACATGTACATGTATACGGGAAAAGTCCTTGGAGCGAGGGCACGACTCCTAGCGGTGCCCCCTCCAACCCCGTTCCTACGGGCCTGCGGGTATAAAAGTATTCAATTTTGTTTCTGGCTAAATCAATATCACGAGTACTTTGAAAAGAGGAATCGTCAGATGCATTCAAAGTGTTGCTTTTTAGAGTGTGAATTAAATTTACTCCACTAATGAAGCTCTTTCATATGACATGAAGGTCAATGACCTTGTGACCTTGACTGCGACCTGTATTCTAAAAATAGCTTTTTCTGCGAACTTTAACCTTCGCCGTAACTTTTGAACCATGAAAGATAGAGACTTCATATTATGTATGCATACGCTACTAATTAAGTTCTTTCCAGTGATACCAAGGTCAATGACCTTGAGACCTTGACTGTGACTTTCATGCTAAAATAGCTTTTTTGAACCTTAACCATAATTTTTGAACCATGAGAGATTGAAACTTTATATTTGGTATGCATACTACACTAATCACTAATCAAGTTCTTTCATATTATACCAAGGTCAATGACCTTGTGACCTTGAGAGAAGGAGCAGGCCTTGGGGGCCATAAAACTTAGACGAACTCACTTTTGATCTCAGTCTCACGTGCACGTTTCCACTATATATTCCTTTGGTAAAAGTGAGACTGAGATCAAAAAATTGATTTCATCTAAGTTTTATGGCCGGGCCCAGGCCAGGAGGGAGAGAAAGACAGAGAGCGGTAGGGAGAGGGGGGAGTGGGTGAAAGGGGGCTGGAGGGATTATTAAAAATTAAATACATGTATGCCAAACTCTTTTATGATAAAGAAATATTATACATGTTCTAGCTGGTCTTGTTTAGTACTTTAACGTACGGTATTTTTTTTCTTATTATTTAGATTCATTGACGTACAAGA
This sequence comes from Saccostrea cuccullata, assembly GCF_032062105.1. Taxonomy (NCBI): domain Eukaryota; kingdom Metazoa; phylum Mollusca; class Bivalvia; order Ostreida; family Ostreidae; genus Saccostrea; species Saccostrea cuccullata. Next base: position 57,148 of record NW_026928379.1, on the reverse strand, counting down.
ATTGCCATGGAAGATGTGTCATAATTTTCTTGTGAAAATTTATTGCAAGAATAAATGTGTATTTCAGTATTCAAAAATACCGTTTGCCTTTTTTTGCCTTAGGATCTCACGATGAGAGCAGCATGGGCATGTATAATTATACGATATATAATCAGCTTCAAAAAGACAGTTACGTGTACTGATACATAGATCTAGAATGTCTCGGATTTCAGAAAGAAATACTAGTAATTAATAATCGTAAATTAAAGCCTTTAAATCATGCCACTTTTTGAACAAAATCATCAGAAGCGTTCATTAGTACAATTTTCAGTTAACCTTAGACTTTCAATAGGGCGTGACTTTCTCGACACTATGAAATTAACGTCTCTTATATGGCAAATAGATTCTCATTGGTTAAGAGATCAATAACATCAGCAACTTCAAATTGTTTGCTTTATTTTTAGCTTTACGATCATTTTTTTAACTTATAAAAAAAGATAAACAAGAAACATAGCCAAGTCCCAGGACTGTTTGTTAGTCCGGGACGTCGGGCTTGAGGATTTTTGAACCCCTGTAGGGCGTGACTTTCTCGACACTATGACAACGATGAGACGATTTAAACCCGACCTCTCTGCCGTACGCAACACTATCATTGGATCATTGATACACTCGTTGACATTTGCCGGAATGTCTACCGGTTTTTCAACAGTGAATGAAAGTCTGTGTAAATTTCAGACGCTAATTATGTAACGTCGAGAAAACCACGCCTTACTAAAAGTCCAAGGATAACTGAGAATTGCACTAATTCTAGAATTATCTCAATAATTACAGTGTATTACAACTTAAAAATATCTTAAAACCTAATAAGGAATCAAACTCTGCTTAGATATAACTTATCATGTGTTTTATTCTTTTTTTATAGTCTGAATGATAAAACCTCCGTGTCATTCAGTTGCAAGTTGTGCTTCTTTATTAAGCATGTTTTGGATGGATTGAGTTCATTGCTCATAACTCACTACCTATAAGTAGGAGTTTTATAAGAGCAAGTTTCTGTCCATTCCATCGGAAAACTTAGTGAACTTACAAAAAAAAAATCCACTGATAAATTTAGATCAGTATTGAAAAAATTGGATCACCCCCTCCCCTTTCCATCGGCAAAATTACCCAGGGATACTAAATTACATCCTTTTATAATTATATAAAATTAATAACTTATATATTTTAGGGAATAACAAAAAAATCCTAGTAGTATATTGATATGACAGTCCTAAAAAAATTGAAAATTAATTCAAGACTCAAGCACAACATATTAAAACTAAAACTTGTACATCTTTACAGGAAGTAAATTGAAAAATCAAGGACGATTTCCGTATCAGTGTCAGCGACAGATGTTGTAGTGGATATCGATGAAGCAAATTAATCTACTCAACAACGGTGTTTCATAATTCCGTAATTGATACCCGATAACGGGATTTTTTTCAAGTTTTAATAAAGGTTACTAGTACTTGCTTTTACCTGACTCTAAAGTTTTACGAGATCTGATTAAAGAGTACAATAGTATTGTACGTATACATGTACGTACTTTTCAAAACAAGAACTGATAGAATACATCGACGTCCTGTCAAATGAATTTTAATTCAATTTTACATTTTTAATAAAAAAAAATCATTATTTGAAGTCGAATTCAGGTTTTAGAAATGGCCTCAAACATTGTCAGAACATAATGTCCTCGATAAAAGTTCATCTCTCAGACAACCCTAGCTCTTCCTTGATCAGTTCTTTAATAAACTGGAGTGATTTAAATCGTAAATCTTCTGTCTTAAACGTTTAATAAAAGAACGTTTAAGCGAAAAGGTAACGATGCTGTTAAGATAGAATTCCAATATAGGTACACACTTTAACGTTTTTATCTTCGGGAAATTTTTCAATGTTGCTCATATCTTAATATGTAGGATACTTATGGAAGGCCAAAATCCCTGTTTTGGTTTGATTATGCCTAAAAATACACAAATTTTCCATAAAAGAAAATTCTTAATCAAAAATATGTAATAACTGTCAAATTAATAGTTTTTAAAGCTACACGTACACATGTTTAAGACTAGGAAGTGTCCCTTTATATTACATGTGATTCTGTCAAAACTAGCTGATGACGTATTTCTACTTTACTTTATGATAGTGATTAAAGTTACCGAGGATATAAAGCATCTTAAAACCACTTATATAAACTCATGTAAATTACAAAAGAGATATGTGTATATAATACATATTTTTTTGATGAGAATATATTTTATTTTAAAATCACATACAAATAAATTCAAAATAAAAATTAAGACTTACTATAATTACTTAAATTATTGTGTATATGCAGGGAATTAATTTTGTTACACCACCATTTTTGCTCATTAAGGTCTTCCGTTTCCAACGGAAGACCTTCTACTGATTCTGATGATTAAGATTATTAGGGTCTTCCGCTTCCTTCGGAAGACCCTACTGTTATTCTACTGTTTCTTATTATTATTTTATTTTTTTTTTCCCGCTCGATTTTTGACAGGCGATTTCTCAAAGACCTTTGGACTGATTTTTATGAAACTTTCAGGTTAGATACCTTGTAATTAAACCTATTTACACCTGTTTTCAATTTTTTGATGCATGCCTTTAATTGTGAGTTATTGCCCTTTAATTGATAATTTTGATGTCTCGTTTCCACTAAAAATCTCAAGAACGACATAAGATATTTACACGAAAGTTGGAGAACTTGTAGCCAATACATTGTAGATGTGCAGAACGATAAAATTATAAGCTGATTACCTAAAGTTTGGAAGCTATAAAACGGCAAATTTTAGTAATTTTTTTTCTTGAATTTTTGCTACTTTTTGTGTAATAACTTTTGAACCGAGAATAATTTGGTAAGAAATATATAACAAAAGTTGTGTGTAATTACGAGAGCTTTCATATTAGATTAATGAAAAGGGGCTGGCCCCTATAATTAGGGGTTAATAGCTCATACACGTTTTTTCTGATAGCTAAAAATATTGGTATATTATGAAAAAGTTTGACTGAAATCATTTCGAACTTATAAAATCTTGTCATTTGATATAAAAAGAAATAAACTTCCAGCTATATTTAATTGTTTTTATATAAAAAAAAGTACATGTATGTGAGAAACCTTTCAGGAACAAGTTGTCTACTATAGCCAGCCAAACCTTTACTGCATACATGTGCACATTTTTAGTTGATGCATCTAAAAGATATAGGTTTGATTCGGTGTTTCTTTGTTTTCTTTTTATTCAAATAATTTTAAAATGTGATGATGTACACAACAATAATTAGTACCTAGTTTAGAGGATTTTTTCGCGCTTGTTTGTAAACAACGCGCGGCATTGTGGGAAATAGGAAGGTACTAAAGACGCGATGTACTAAACACTTATTTGACCTGATTCAAATTTGTCTGTAAATGTTCCAAACAATTGAATTTTTGTATAGCATATGCCTCGAAGTCATAAAGTCTGTACATAAGTAATTTAAAATACTCAATATTACCATTTAATTAAAAATTAAAACGTCAGGTAAATATCAGGTCTCTAGTATATCCCGTTTTTAGTGTGCCCCTTCGAGTCGACGTCGGACACATGTTTGTCATGGTTTACAAACTGAAAATAGAATGATACAATACAATACAATACAATACAATAATTTCTATAGCGCATTATAATAATGACACTCTAGTGCGCTTCACATTAAAATAGATATAAGCTTACAAACTGGCGAACAAATTACTTTAAAAAATACATGATACATATTTGTGCATAAAAATAGGATATCTAAAAGACTTTATGTGTACTAAAAGGCCATAAAAAATTACGTTGCGTGGGAGTCACTCTAAAAAAATTACAACTTATGAAACATTTTAAAAAATAATAATAATAAATATTAAAGGAACCTGTACTCGATCACTAGAGCACGAAATAAAAAATATTAAAAACTTTAAGATCAGTTCAGTGTCCTTTTACATTAGGTATATATATATATCACTATAAAAACAATATTTACATTCCCTCGTAAGCTCGTTCAAAGAGGTGAGTTTTGAGTCCTTTTTTAAAAGCGGAAACAGATTTGGAATTTTTAAGACACAGAGGGAGAGAGTTCCATAGTGAGGCGGCGGCGTAGTCAAATCGACGACTGCCGTACGTAACAGTTCTAACTTTAGGAACATCCAAAAGAAAAGAACACTGTGAACGCAAGGACCTGGAAGGAGAGTATATTTTGAGAAGCTCAGACAAGTAATTTGGAGCACGATTGTTCAATGCATTGTATACAAACAAAAGTATTTTATATTGACTTCTGTATTGGACAGGGAGCCAGTGGAGATCTTTCAAGATTGGGGTCACGTGATCAGATTTCCTGGTACGAGTTATCAGCCGCGCAGCAGTATTTTGGACTTTTTGCAGTTTATTCACAAGTTGCTTATTTATGCCATACATCAACGAGTTTGCATAATCGAGCCGGGAAGTCACAAGTGAATTTATCAAGGTTTTGCATGCGTCGTCAGTGATGTACGGACGGATGCGACCGATTTTCCGGATATTATTGAAGCATGTTCTAACTATTGAAGTGCAGTTTTTCTCCATACTTAGAGTCTGGTCGAAATAGGCTCCAAGGTTCTTCACAAAAGGAGAGTCACTAATTGAGCTCTCTCCAAAGACAAGATTGAATGTAGAAACGTCTTTTATTTTATGTTTTGGACAAAAGAACATCAATTCAGTCTTTTCATGATTTAATTTTAAAAGATTGGTGCACATCCATTGTTTTATGTCGACTAGACAAGCATTAAGAGAAGAGGCCACATTATTCAAGTCTTCGTTTGGCTCAATAACGAGATATATTTGGGTATCATCTGCATAGCAGTGATACCGCATTTTATGACGCTTGCATATATTTCCTATAGGTTTCGAAAACAAACAGTACAACCGGGGTCCAAGAACCGAGCCCTGAGGCACACCGATTTTAAGCGATTCCGCATTTGATAAGGTTGCACCTACCGAAACTCTCTGACTCCTGTCAGTTAAATAGGACTTTATCCATGATAGCACAGAACCGGATATCCCGTATGAGTATTCAAGACGATGGAAAAGAATCTGATGGTCTATAACATCGAACGCGGCCGAAAGATCGAGCATGACAAGTACAGCGTAAGAGTTGTTGTCTAAGGCGGTAGCGATGTCATTGTGAACACGCAACAGTGCAGTTTCGGTTGAGTGATAAGAACGATATGCAGATTGTAGAGTATCGTGCAAATGGTTTGAATCTAGGTGATGTTCTAGGCGAATTCCAACGACTTTCTCAATAACCTTTGAGAGGAATGATAAATTCGAAACAGGTCTATAGTTTTTTAGTTCGTTCGTTTCAAGGTTATGTTTCTTCAATAATGGCTTAATAATAGCCTGTTTGAATTCCTTCGGCATGACAGATAGACTTAATGATTTATTCACCAATTCAGTGATGAAAGGTACGAATTGTTCAGCGCAATTTCGGATTATCGATGTTGGCACCGCATCTAGTGCGCATGATTTTGGTGGCATAGACAATAGGAGTTTCCTGATCTCATCACCAGACGTCGGTTCAAATGAATTCAATGGGACACCCGTAAATGGCACATCAGACGACAGTGCATCGGCATGATGGTCATTCATGGAATTTGATGACAACAAAGATGATCTGATGTTCTGAATCTTAGACATGATTTGTGAAGTTGAACATTTTCTCACAAAGAATCCGTTTGTAGACATGCACACTCATTTAATCTGGAGCTACGAAGTACTTTGTCACTTCTCTGGAACATTATTCTAAGCAGAATTATCTCCATTCATATATTCTAAGAATCTTGTGTGAATTGTTTACGAGGAAATTCTGACTGTCACATTAACAAGGATGAACACTCTTGACTCTGCTTCGGATTCCCCAGTGATAATTGTATCGAGTGATGAAAGAGCTGACGGCGACATTTTAATGTATGATTGGCTTGGACCATTGGAATGAAGGTTAGAATATTTTTATTACTTAAAATTTACACTACTGATTACATGACAGTGACGTACATTGATGTTATTAGAAATACACAGACACACCGATATATTATCTGTTTTACAGTTCAGACGCTCTCTGTTTGCCTTGTAAATCCCCACAGCTTTATATTTTATTTTTTTTTAAATTTGAGGATGTAATTTCAACAGTCCTAGTATCTATCATAGTGATCATACTCTATAATTCAAACTGCACTTAATGTTACAGAATATATTCAACTAATTATATATTGACAGTGTGCCTGTAAGGGTGAGGGCAGATACTTATTTAGTTTTAATTTAGATTGTGCTTGTCAAGCCGCATTTGACATTTGGTGCATCCATGCTCAATGTTCACACTGAGAGTTTATTCAAATGTTTAATTCGAATGAATTCACTGCTCGTTAAATTACTTCCCATTAGCTCCATGTGAACATGAGTAAGGATAGCTAATTCAAATTAAATAGAAATGAATTTTGAATGTAGCTTAAACATGTTAAAGAAGCTAAGCACTGTGTGTCCAAAGTATACTGCGGAAAAATTGTGTGGAGCAATGTGCAAGTCACAATCTTCTTTTGCCAAGGTGTTATCATAAGAGCTCGCATTATGGGCAGGGATTTGTGCTGCTGTCTGGACTCGCTATAAATAGATGTTCTCAAAAAGTCTTAATTATTTAATATCATACTTTACTGACAAAAAAGGACAAATATTGCTCAGTTAAATTGCAAAAGAAATTTGTTTAAAAAAATTGTAATAATAGAAAGTTTGCTTTTTTTGTTTGATAAGACTGCTGTAATGGTTTAATGTTTGTTTATTTGCCTTAATCATACATTTTTCAGTCATTTCATGGTGCAACCACTTGGGATGGTATTACATGTAGCTGCAAATATAGACTTGTACTCAGCACTTATTGCCTTTAAGAAGTATGAGATCCATTTTGTGCTAACACCTACCGTGACACAGAATCTTGGTTTATGCAGTCTCATAGGAGTAACCTGTCTAAAGCATTTAGCAATGGGATTGGAACCTGTGACGTAAGGTTCAGCTTCTTATTGATACTTTGATTTATAATATTTATTTGAGAATTTCACTCATTCACATACTTAGAGATGTTGATATATATTGTTGAATAGCATCAATTTAGACCTTTAATTAGCTAAGTAAACATGTACTGTGAGGTTTTTAAGGTCTCATTCATTTTATATGCCAGATGCATGTTAAGGAACATTACTGCATAAATGTTTTTGTCTTAAATTTGAAGCTTTTTACTAATATAGAGATATGTTAGTTTTAAACCTCTTCAAATTAGGTTAGACCTTTACTTTAAACTCAGCAATGTAAGTGTGTTGTGTGAACTTGTGTTAGCGAGACAGTGTGTTGTATGAATTTGTGTTAGCAAGGCAGTGTGTTTTGTGAACTTAATTGTGTTAGCCTGACAGTGGGTTGTGTGAATTCTTGTTAGCTTGACAATGTGTTGCGTAAACTCGTGTTAGCGGGACAGCGTGTTGTGTAAAATCGTGTATAAAGTGTAAGTGTGACAGTGTGTTGTGTAAACTCGTGTTAGCTAGACAGAGTGTTGATTGAACTCGTATTAGCGAGACTTCTAGTTGTGTAAACTGGTGTTAGTGAGACTGCGTGTTGTGTAAACTCGTGTTATCGAGACTGCGTGTTGTGTAAACTCATGTTAGCGAGACAGCGTGTTGTGTGTATTCTTATTAACGAGACAGCATGTTGTGTGAATTCGTGTTAGCGTGACAGTGTGTTGTGTGAACTTGTTATCCTGAAAATTTGTCGTGTGAACTGGTGTTAGAGAATAGTGTGTTGTGTGTACTCGTGTTAGCAAGATTGCATATTGTGTGAACTCGTGTTAGCCAGACTGCGTGTTATGTGAACTCGTGTTAGCGATATTGCATGTTTTTTTAATTTGTGTTAGCGTGACAGTGTGTTGTGTGAACTCGTGTTAGCCTGACAGTGTGTTGTGTGAAATGGTATTAGAATGACAGTGTGTTGTGTGAAATGGTATTAGGATGACAGTGTGTTATCGCAACAGCGTTTGGTGCGAACTTGTGTTAGTGAATAGTGAGACAGCCTGTTTTGAGAATTCGTGTTAGCGTGACAGTGTGTTATGTGAACTCGTGTTAGCCTGACAGTGTGTTGTGTGAAATGGTATTAGAATGACAGTGTGTTGTGTAAAATGGTACTAGGATGACAGTGTGTTATAGCAACAGCATTTGGTGCGAACTTGTGTTAGTGAATAGTGAGACAGCCTGTTTTGAGAATTCGTGTTAGCGTGACAGTGTGTTATGTGAACTCGTGTTAGCCTGACAGTGTGTTGTGTGAAATGGTATTAGAATGACAGTGTGTTGTGTGAAATGGTACTAGGATGACAGTGTGTTATAGCAACAGCATTTGGTGCGAACTTGTGTTAGTGAATAGTGAGACAGCCTGTTTTGTGACTTTGTGTTAGCGTGACAGTGTATTGTGTAAACTCGTGTTAGCGTGACAGTGTATTGTGTAAACGCGTGTTAGTGAGACTGCGTGTTGTGTAAACTCATGTTAGCGTGACAGTGTGTTGTGTGAATTCATCTAAGTGTGACAGTGTGTTGCGTGAACTTGTGTTAGCTAGACAGTGTGTTGTATGAACTCGTATTAGCGAGACTGCGTGTTGTGTAAAACTTGTGTTAGCGAGACAGCGTGTTGTGTGAACTTGTGTTAGCGAGACAGCGTGTTTGTGAATTCTTGTTAGCATGATAGTGTGTTGTGTGAACTCGTGTTAGCCTGATATTTTGTTGTGTGAAATTGTATTAGCGTGACAGTGTGTTGTGTGTTAGTGTGACATCGTGTGGTGCGAACTTGTGTTAGTGCAAAAGTGTTTTTCAGTGTTATGATGGCGAGCTGTGTGATAGCCTAATGGCGTCTTTTGTGTCGGTAAGATGGCACGCTTTTATGAAAGTGCTATTGAGCTTTAGCAAGTGGCCCTATCTGGACACGCCTTATTATAATTGATCAGTTCTCAGATATACAGTGAATTACCGGTATTACTGTCACCATGAAATCAGCATTTACAGTTGCAATTACCTAGTTAGTAATCATAAGATATTGGTTTGTCAATTTTAAAATTATGGTGTTCCAATGATGTGAAGTTGCAGTGTGTTAGCATGTTAATTTCAACAGACTGCCACTCCAATGCAGCTTTAAACAACACGCTGCTGTGTTAACACAAAACAAAATATCATGCAAACACAACTTTAAACAATCTGTTGAGTGTTAGCTTCACTGCATGTTGGATTCAGTGTGCTGGCATATTATCACTGACGTACATGCTAGCACATTGTCACCTCGTGCTAGTATGTTGTCATAAATACTCTAGCACATTATCCTAAACCCACTAGTGCATGATTACTTTGCACTTGTATGTTGTCTTATTAGGGAATAGCATAAATGACTGCCTTAATTGGTGTAAACTTCTTTTAATTGATGAAAGAGTACATTAAAATTTACAAATTATACACAGAAAATGTGACAATATCTTATCTCTCAATTTGATAATCTAATTTATAATCTCATGAATTGCACTTTTTATTAGTAAAAGAATTATAGATTAAAAAATTTCAATTTCTTTTGGATAGGTGTGACTCATCTAAAGACTGAATTTTGATACCAAGCATGACCATGATTTGCCAGAAGATCATCTGTTTGGATGTGACATGGAATAAACAGCATAGTGAAAATAAGTCAAGTTTTGGTTTGTGAAGACAATTTTTAAACACACTGTTTATCATTTTTAAATTTTGATTTGACAACATAAATCCACAAATATGAACATATCAATTGCTCTCAGTTTTTCAAGTGAAATAGTTTTTGTAACAGAAATACATGTACCAGTAATTACATTGGAATAAATGTTATTTTTAAATATGATAATATTTTGTTTGTGTAGCATGTTGACCTCTTTATTAAGGTCTTTCCTTTCAAAGTTTAGACTTACATATTCTAATGATTAAGATAGATCCTTTGTCTTCAGCAGGAATAGAAGATCTTGTAATACATGTATGTGTATTTTTTACAGTATAATGTAAAAAAAATTATTTTGGCACATACAACTAATTAAAGGCATAAACATGTGTATGATTCCAAGGAATTCAGTACATAGGGCATGTACATGTAGTTTTCTAAAACAAGATTGAAGAGATGTCCAGTCGCATTTCAATGTCAACTGCAAAACTGTGCCTGTTGCATACTTATTAGCCCATCTGAGCTAAAGGAACCAGTAAATTTTTTAAAAACAATTTTATCCATTATCATCATTGTCTAAAATTTCACAATATCATTTTCCAGAACCAAAGTGAAACTTGGCACAGAGCATCCTTAGTGTAGGGGATTCAAATTGTTCTTATGCAGGGCAATACCTTCAAAGAGATTTGTTTCTTTAATGCTGTAAATGTATTATATTTAGCTTGTACAATATTTGGTGGAAATTGACTTTTGAATAAGTTAGCATAGATATTCTTATTTATGTTTATGTACAAGACTTTTAGCTTTGTACTTGATTTAGTGATTGCTGCATTCCGCCAAAGCCGCTAAAAAAGAATACACAGCCATATGTAATATGTTTACAATATACCTTTCAGAGAATTTTACACTCCTATTGAGGTACCACCAGTTGCTAGTGGAAAGCTGCAAATTCGAAACATACACAACACATTTCTGTGCGTTTATTATAAAAGTATTGTTCTACTTACTGATTGCAACTAATGAAGATTGTTCATCATTATTGTAAATACATTTGGATTTTTTTAATTATTATATAATTTGTTTATTTTATTTACCTAGTTATATTGTATATTAAATGATTTTAAAGCCATTTTTAAGATGGTAATGTAGCAAAACACTTATGTTTCTGTAGTATGACACGTTTCACAAACATAATTGCAACAAACATGATATATCCGATATCAAAAGTCATAATATTGGAAGTTAAACTGTTGTGGATACGATTTCAAGAATGCTGTTAGAGAGATTACCCTTTAGACCTCATTCTCACACCAAATTAAAGAATTCAAGTAAGGGTTTGTGAGACAAATCGAAAAAGAGAATGTTAGCAAAGTTGACAATCTAGACAGAAACATTTAATCTTTTGCTTATCGCTAGGAAGGAAGACCCACTCGTTGCTTTGCAACGAGCTTTGCTCTAGTTCTTATTATTCTTTTTTTTTTTCTTCCTAGACGCCAACTTTGAGGCCTCATATCTCACTCATTTCTCAATGGATTTTGCTCAAATTTTCAGACATTATAGACGATAATAAACTCTATCAGAATGCTGTCTAAAATTTCAAAAAGTCACTTCCGGTTTTGAGTTATTTCCCTTTAAACGAAAATTTATAGGCTTTCATTTCCAGACAAAGGCTCAGAGACCACAAAAGCTGGAGCAGAAATTTTACTGGTTTTAGATAACAGAAGGATTGAAGTTGTGCACATCGGTTTTTGTTTTTCGATTTCTGTATTCAAAATGGCGCTATATAGGGGTCAAAAATTAGAACGCCTAAAAGCGCGAAAATTAACACATATTTTCCTTTTTATCTTGAAAACTAAAAATATTTTGTTAAGACATGTAGAATAAAAGTTGTGCATAATTGCACGAGCTTTCATTTAATATCATTTAAAAGGGGCTGACCCCTAAAATTAGGGATCTAGGGCCCTTGAAAGTTTTTGCTTTATAACTCAAAAAAGGTAAATATTTCGGAATGACTGTCGATTATGAAGGTTTGCTTTAACATCTTATTATCTCATGAAATTGTTTTGTTCGAGTCTTGTTTTAAATGAGCTAGGTACATGACCCATATATGTACAGGTAATTCTTTTCACTCAGCACGTAAACGCGAGCTCCTCATGCGTGTAAACCAAAACAAACTTACTATAAATGATAAACATGGCTACATTGGATGCTTATATTTTTTAGAATAAGGTTCTTGAAGTGTTTTGTGTTTTCCCCCCAAATTATCATGATTATTCACTGACAATTTTCCCTTTTATTTCATTTTTTTTTTAATCGTATAAATCAAGTCTACTAAAAATGGAAGAAAAGATAATATTTTCTTTTCTTCTTATCATATAAAAACAACAAACAATATAGTGAGAAAAAAAAACATAACTGTAAAGCATATACTATTCACAGCCATTAAGTGCACGCCTTTTACATTCACCTTGTTTGTTTACAATTATATAACGCGCCTCCCTCGATAACGCGGGGCAAAGTCGGTCACCATGGTCACCGGGAATCAATCGGCGTGTTATCCAGCTACCCCCAGTCATATACACAAAGAAACCACAGAATGGATAAATTTAATTAATATGTTGAATCTTTCAGATTATTACATAGTATCTTTGACTGATTATGTCGCTAGTGCATTTCATTCAATAATTTATTTGCTGAATTAAACGAAAGTTGCATATAATTATTTTTTTTATAGCAAATGTTTTTCTCGATATCGAGGTCATGATCTGTTTCACTTCAAATACCATCGAAAATATGCTCCTTTGATTAATTTCTACTAGTGATAGATTTTTTGTATCTTAACTTAAATGTACATGTATGTAAGTCAATATACATTCTTTTGTCGTCGTTCTTAAAATGTACAACTGTATACGTCCCAAATATAAAAATATCGAGCGTTTTATCGGAATACATAAATACAAAATCCCACATTCACACGCGCCTCCAAAGTATGTAGATTGAGACACACATGCATAACTTATTCCATTGGACAACTAATTAACCTCGAACAAATAATTATTTTCTATTAAACTTGTAATTTTTTGCGAGCAGGTTTCCGTTTATTTTTTCTTATCAGCTCTCGTAATGCTTCATTAAGGTTTTACGGAGACATATAATGTACATGCATGCAAGTACAGAACATGCACGTTTTATAATTAAAGTATAATGCATATGCAAGAGTGCCCAAATATACGCATGTAGAGCCTAATCCCCAGATAGCATGCTAACATTGGACCAACGTTGGGCCAATGTCATCGGTTACATTGGACCAATGTTGGCAAATGACATTGGCCCAATGTAAGTTTGCTCATCGGCCTAATGTTGGCCCGATATGTTGGGCCAACGTTGGCCCAATGTAGAGTGTTATTTCTACAAATATTGGCCTAACGTTGCGCCAACATTGGCCCAATGAATGCGACATTGGGCCAATGTTGGCCCAACGTCATCAAAAACGATGGGCTAATGTTGGCAAATGACGTTGGCCCAATGTCATTTTGCTCATTGGCCCAATGTTGGCCCAATACATTGGACCAACATTGGCCCAATGTGTATAAACATTTTATTGTTACAAATCTGTATATTAACAAATCCGATCGTCTCTACAATCAGAAAAATATCTTCCACAAATCGTACTTGAAAATACAAGATAGCTTAACTAAATTTACAAGTTATATCGGACTTATTAAACTTCCTACTATTTATCAAAACAAAATAAATTATTAATGATAAATTTATTGTTTCTATACAAGGAAAGTAAAAAAATGGAAGTATAAAATAACTATTTTTTTTGATACAGTTAAAACAATAAAAAAAAAAGGTTGCCCCTTATTTAGATTGAAATTTGTATATAGTAGAATAGATTTCCAAAGTTTTTCACTTATTTTACTTATATACACTTTTTATTAACAGGTTCATAACCAATCACTGTCCTCCACTGAACTTTTGAATTTTCTTCTTTCTTTTCCTGTCTGTTCTTATCCTTCCTTTATCATCGTACGCAGTGAAATTCCATAGAAATTGATTCGGCATACAAGCGGTTAATTCGAACAGCTCCTTTATAAATGAAAAATAAATCAATTTTTTTGAACAAAAAGAGAGAAATGCAGTACTTAATTTACAGAAGTTTATAGTATTTTAATTGATTCAGTGTATTCAAAACTATAACTACATAGAATATTCGATTATTAGAAGATTTAACATGTGTAATTTTACTCTCCTCTTCATTTACAAAGTTATTTTCACTAATTGAATAAAATTAGAACTTTAATCTTAAGAGATTTGATTTCCCTGAAACATGTGAAACACAAAGTAACAATTCCAAACTTTCTTTTCCTAACGGTAGAAAATATAAGAGAAATTTATGAAACGAAACTGACCCAGCCAAAATTTCAAAGATATTTAAAAGTAAAATTTACAAATTAAAATTTGATTAAGGTAATAATTAACACAGATCAATGATACATTTTATTTTATACGTTTTATACAGAAAGGACACGTGCAGTGATTAGCGACTGACCTGACTAAAGCAAGAAAAAGATAAAGATTGTATGAAACAAAATTTATATTTTGTGTTTAAAAATCTGAAATAACACTTACATTTCCGTATGTGAATGTCTGGAGATAGTTCTAAAAATCCCCATTCAAGAACAAACATATCAAAGCTTTCTTTTTAGCAAAATATCTTCAACGTTCTGCTGTAGGAAACATCCGAGATTAAAATGTTAGGCGTGCTCAAAGGATGCAGATTTGACCATCCTGTCCTATCAAATATCACGATTACCATAGAAACTGGCCAGTCTCACGCTGTGAAAACCCCTGTCTTAATTGCTTGGTCAGAAAATGTTCTCTTATCTCAGGAAATGCCCCCTAAATGCAACACTTTAGAAAGTGTGTGTCTTGTTCGTCTTATTTTTTTTTTAAATATGCAAGTTAGTTTTATTAACTTATTATTTTTTAACTTTAAGTTAAATTTATGTTATGTTTTTCTCTAAAACATGAACTTCATTTAGTAGTATTTAAACATATACACATATTTTAAAGTTTCACAAACTAAAAATATAACTTGATGTACATCGTTATGCGTGTTTTTAGGTACTCATGGTATATGTACCATTAAATGTATAAAACTATTTCTTTTTCTTTCATTTTCCATCTTTTTGTCCCATTTTATAACAAACATTTAACATGCTTCCTGAGTTATGAATTGGTTCAACGTTGTCTATGCAAAAATTGTATTGAAAAAGGTCGTGACTCATCAATGTTGGCCCAACGTTGGGCCAATGTTGTACTCCCAACAAAATCTGTTAGCTTAGTGCTGACAAGCTAACAACAGTGGCCCAACGTCGGAACGACGTTGTTTTCCCAACCAACCTTTACCTCTGAGTAAAATATTGTAATGTTGACATTGACCCAACATTGGGCCAACGTTGTAAACGCAACGTTGTAAACAGCGGTCCTACGTTGGGCCATTGAAGTGTCCTAACCTCATCTTCTGAGTAAAATAGGGTTATCTTGATATTGACCCAACATTGGGCCAACGTTGTATGTCCAACAAACTATAGCAAAATAAGAGCGTAATTCACCAATGTTGGCCCAACGTTGGACCAATGTTGTACTCCCAACAAAATCCGTCAACTTCGTCGTGACAAGCTAACAACAGTGGCCCAACGTTGGGCGAACGTTGTGTCCCAATCAAACTCGGTCTCTGAGTCAAATAGTGTAATGTTGACATTGGCCCAACATTGGGCCAACGTTGTGTCCCCAACCAACCTCTGCCTCTGAGTAAGATAGTGTGATGTTGACATTGGCCCAACATTGGGCCCACGTTGTAAACCCAACGCCAACCATCGGCCAACGGTCCAACCATTAGCCAACGTTGGGCCAACGTAGTCATGCTATCTGGGTCTGCGTTTGAAATACAGACATTAGAGTGAACTAATTATAGGTCCGCAGAGTTGATTATGAGTTGTTTTTATAACTGGTAGCCCATCCTGTCCACTCATCGTCACGGTTTGTAACCTCGTAATTACACAGGTAAATACTAAGGTGTCAATCTATATATTTTCACCTATATTTTCCCCCTAAAAAAATAAATTACCGAGAGATGTATCGTTTTCTCCTATCATATATTAATTGACAGTATTTATGAACAGCTGTTAAAACACAGGCCTGTGTAAACGGTAAATCAAAAGAAAGGAAATCTGGGGTATGGAAAACAGAAAATATATATAATGCCTCATTCTCTGAAGATTACGTTGTCTTCAGATAACTAAAATACATGTACCAGTAAATTAATGTCCGTCGAATTTTATTTTAATGATAACATTTACTGGTGTGTACCTGTACACGCAGTGTGTCACTTTTTCTAAGCCTTCGCCCAAACGAACAATTTAGCAAATCTTGAATGAATTAATTTACACTATCCCTTCCACATATCCACACACATTCACCTATACCTAAAATCTAATAAAAATCAGATTTGTGACCATTTCTTTATTTTATCAAGATCGGTTGTAATTAAGAGATCATGTAGGAATATTAATATTAGTGTCCACTATTGCAAACAGTGATGTATCGTCCACGAATAATCGAATTTCATTATGTATGCCCTGTTACGACGCACTTTGAAAAATTACGCACTTTGAAAAATATTTTCAAAGTGCGTTAAATTTGGGACCAAATCAATGAACTTTAAAAAAATAAAATTTCTTTTCAAAGTGCGTTAATATCGACCATATAAACGCACTTTGAAAAATGTGTATGGCTTGGTCAATATTCTTGCAAATCTTATATATGATATAAATAATTGAACCTGTTTGATAACTCTTCGGTATGGTCACTTTACGATATGAAAGTGAGCGATTTTGATTTTTTCATACATGTACTTTGAAAATTCTTTCTCCCTTAATTATTTTACTGAGCTATTTTTTTTTTACAGTTTTCATGCATTTTATGTAAACTAAAATTTATTGAAAAATTTTAACGTCATACCAGTTATATTGTTGTGAAGCATAGGCATCTGTACGGGGGGTGGGTGGGGGGGGGGGGTTCACACAAATGTTTAGCAAATACATTTTATAGGCATTAAAAATTGGGGCTTACCTTGGGGGTGTATCCTTTTTCAATTTAAATTATTAAAATCTATAAGTCTAGAATTTGTTTTATGCATTTTTTTCAAAGTGCAATGCCACAATGCCCTCAGTTATGTCATTACAGTTTACATCCACCTCTGTTGCCTTGTGTCAAAAAGTTTTGCACCCGAGTCCTCGTTCACACGTGCGTGGCCGCAGAGAGCCGCGGGCATGTCGGTGTTAAAAATACATCGTGTACTCCGATAGTTATAAATGGAAATAATTGTAAGTGTACCAGTAAGTGACGTTTCCAACTCAAGGGAAAAACCCGAAAAGAATATTTCAATTGCACAATTTTACGGGAATATGCTTGTACATGCAAGTTTAATTATATACATGTATTCATTTTTACATGTACAAAAGTGGCCAAAATATATGCACACTTTTGAGAGATATATCCAAACCTTAGTCTAGAACAGATGCTCTAACCCCTGTGCCACATGGGCGGTGCTCAGATTTGAAGAATTAATTCAAGGCATTTTTATCAAACTTAAGTATGCTGATACACTTTAACCTTGCACTTTCCTGTGACCTTTACCTCACTTGTCTTTAATTTGCATTTTCCTTAGTATTAAAGAAACCATCTGAGATATTTTTATGTAAGCTTATGCATTATTTGAAGGGGATTTTATAATCTATATCCATTTTTTAAGATTTCAATTTTTAAGAAACTATTCAAGATATTCTCAATAAACGTCATACATTATAACATTCATACAGATTTTAATGATGCATTATTTACTAATATACACTTGGCGATGCATTCATGTCCTATAGACATATTTCTAGTTAAATCCTTAGCTAAATCATAGTGTTGAACCTAATAAATTCTTCCGATTTGATACTGTATATGCTCAGAAAAAATAAGGCTGAACATATCCATTCATTCAGACAAGTCAAGGTTCCTGACAGAGAAACTGTAAATTCGCTACAGTATTTGTACCTGTGAAACATTGTTGATACATGTATAATGCAGGGTGGGACATGACCTTGACTCAAGTTCAAGGTCAATAAAGATAAGATGTTTTGGCTGGATTCATGGACTAAAAGAATATATAAAAAACGTGTGTACTTTTCCAGTCGGTAATACACATACCGTATGATCCCTATTAACCACCCCTGCCCCCATAAGCGCCCCATAGGTCTTTTTTCAATTATTAGAAAACAAGGGCCCCCTCTACAGTGATTAAAATCATCTAGAATCGTATCAAAAGTCTGCCAAAATTTGAACAAAGTGAAAATGTAACTTGTCTATTATCCAATTTCTCAGTGGAAAATGAATCATATCGCATAAATTGGGTGGATTATCCTCTCTTAAAGTAAAGTTCGACATTATTTTAGCTGTTCTTTAAAATTTTTGAAGTATAAGAATGACATTAAATATTAATATGAAGAGAATACCAAAATAACCGCCTCCTTTTCGAAATTTTCTAAGCGCCCGGGGCGGTTAATAGGGATTATACGGTATTAGATTTTTATAACAGAGTTTGTCATTGATTGACGCAAGGTCATTTAGAAAGTTCAAGTTCACATACATTCCTTAAATTTACAGCGTTTTTCATGGCGAAACATTGCTTGATGCAAGGTCATTTAGAAAGTTCAAGGTCACATACATTCCTTTACAGTGTTTTTCATGGTGAAACATTGTAAGTTTCTTCCTTTACAAGCCTTTAGGTTGCTTACTTGTATAACTTTATAATGTGGCTTGACCTAGACTCAAGGTTACGTCTTCCTATCCGTAGCTCCAACGGAAGACCTATTCGTTGCTTTGCAACGAGCTCGGCTCTAGTTGTTTTCTTATTTGATAATCAGATGTAGATCATTTCAACATAAATGTTATCACATGTATATTTCTGCCCCTTGTGTGCAAGTTATTTTTCTATCAAATATGTCGACATGCAAGATAGATATGTTGACATGCAACATAGCTACGTCAACATGCAACATAAATATGTTGACATGCAAGAAAATTGCAATAAAATAAAAATTATAAAACAAACTTCAGAAATCTCAAATATTGCCCACATGTGACATCCAACATACTAAATGCTACTTATTTATGTTAACATGCAAGATAAATATGTTGACATGTAACTTAGATATGTTAACATGCAACTTATTTATGTTGACATGCAACTTATCTATGTCGACATGCAACTTAGATATGTTAACATGCAACTTATTTATGTCGACATGCAACTTATTTATTTTGACATGCAACTTATTTATGTCGACATGCAACTTGGTTATGTTGACATGCGAGATAAATATGTTGACATGCAACTTATAAGTTGCATGTTGACATAAATATGTCGCATGTTGACATAAATAAGTTGCATGTTGACATATTTATCTTGCATGTCAACATAACTAAGTTGCATGTCAACATAACTAAGCTGCATGTCGACATAAATAAGTTGCATGTCGACATAAATAAGTTGCATGCCAACATAAATAAGTTGCATGTCAACATATTTATCTTGCACGCTAACATAAATAAGAAGCATCTAGCATGTTGGATGTCACATGTGGGCGATATTTGAGATTTTTTATAATATTTATTTGATTGCAATTTTCTTGCATGTCAACATATTTATGTTGCATGTTGATATAACTATCTTGCATGTCAACATATTTATCTTGCATGTCGACATATTTGATAGAAAAATAACTTGCACACAAGGGGCAGAAATATGCCACCATACATATACAATTATGTCGATAAGTTTTGAATCCTCTTAGAATACTCTAATAGTTGATTTTCTCATATTCTTAAAAAATTCACTGAAATCAAGCGACAGTTTTCTGATACTCACTTCTCAGCTGTCTGATACCCATCCCCCTTTCCCCTTATCATCGCCAGAAACCCTGATTACGATAGGGGAAGGGGGGGGGGGTAATCAAACTGGTCAGTACTTATAATGTTTCGTGCTTTTGACAATTTTTTATGGTGATAACAATAGAATACTCAAACGCTTCCCTGCTTAGGAGGGGGCGAGGGTATGACTTGTAGTTTAAATTAACAGACATTGTCCATTTGTAAATATAATTATGATTTTTTTCTCATTAATAGCTGTCTTGACGGCTATAACTAGATTATAAATTTATTATATTCTCTTTGTTGATGTGATATTTACTCACATCTTCAAATAAAGTTTCAGAATTTAATATCTTCAGAAATGCTGCGAATCTCTTCCTATTTGAGAATGAAATTAATCCCGTGCACCGTAAAAAGAAGTCAAAATATCAAAGTACAATTTACCAAAAGACTGAACTTTAAGAACGGTACAATTCGAAAATAATGAATAGTATAAGTGGGGGGGTCCTTGAGTAAGACGGAAGTTTAATTTAATAATATGAAAATCGTCTCCGCGTCTGCGAAAATAACAGCATTTCTGAATCAAGGTGTAGGTGTACGTATTTAAGGATATTTGTTTCAGACACCTTAAGATTTACGACGCTCGTATATATAGGATTTTGACACTATCTTGTGCAAAAAAGGACATGGGTACATGTAAATATACTTAATCCTTAAAGAAAATATCGTCTGAAGCGACGGTTCGGAGTCTGCATGTAGCTCTGGGAGAGGATCGTGCAATTCGCTGCATTTCATTTCCGGAAATATGCATAGCATTTCCGACATTTTTTGTTTCATTTCCGACATAACTTTTTTTTCATTTTCGAAATTTACCTGTGCGGCAATCCCATTATTTCTAAAAGTAAAAGAAAATGGGATTCTAAAAGTACTTTTACCAAAATATTAATAAAAAAATAATAATAAAAAAAAAACACCTTTATACACATAGCACTAAGTCTAGGTAAAAGAGTTCAATGAGCATAAAACTTTTTCACCACATTTAATGTGCATAAAATTAAATGTCAGTGACAGCACCAAACTTATGTCCAAGTCACCAGAAGATTGACAAAACTACATTTCAATGATTTTTTAAATAATTTATTCCTTTAAATTTTTCATAAGTAAAGTTATCAAATCTGGTACTATAGGTACTGCATATGTATTTGAAAAATGCCGGAAATGAAAACTAAAAAATGTCGGAAATGAAAAGTTGATAATTACCAAAAATTCCGGAAATGAAACGCAGCCGTGCATTTCGGCCGTGGTTTGCAACGATGAGAAAATATGTGCTAAGAAATTTTTGAAAAGGGAGAAAAAATACGAAGTCAAGAAGAAAAACAAAATTTTGATTAAACAGAGTATAGGGATGTTTGTATCCATGATCCAAAGATAAAGTTGCATATTTTTATTTTCAAAATAATGAATATGTCCTTGTTTTTATTCTTTTGATAACAACGATCTGGAGTTCAAACAATGCCACACAATTCATTTATGAAAATATCTTCCCAACTATTTAAATGATGCAAACACACTTGTTACGATATGAAAGAATTAACCAGATCACATAGAAATGCGAGATCACATAGAAATGTGCTTCCGTAAAATATCTGATCACTTAAGAAACTGATAGTAACGGTCATTTCTTCCGGTTAATCAATAGATAATTAATGACCCCTTCTTCTTTTTAACTTTGAACATGACATATATTTCATAAATCTAAAATTTGCAAATCGCCTCTAAAAAAACAAGATGTTTTAGTGAATCTCTATGACAGCTTTCGGCGAAGTTTCTCAAATGCAAGTCGAACTCTCAAGATCAAGGGATAAAAATATATACCAAAAGTAAGAACTTGGTTTCAATGAATATTACCTGAGTGTGAAATATGAAAATCCAAGCAATAACTATTAAAATGTTAATACTGAGGTCAAAGTTTCATGAATGAAGGTCAAAATCCAAGGTCGAGGTCAAAGAGTCAAATTAAAGACACATGAGGGGAAGGCCTTGTCAAAAGCAATACACGTGTTAAATATTAAAGCCCTAGCTACAATTGTTAAAAAGTTATGCCCAAGCAAGGTTTCATAAGTAGGTCAAACTCAAAGTTCAAGGTCAAACATTCAAAAATATTTAATTCCTTGAAAGGTCTTATCGCTTTGAATACACATATGATGTATGAAAGTCTTAGGACCAACTGTTCAAAAGTTATGGCCAAGGTTAAAGTTGATAAAATCTTCAAAAGTGGGCCAAATTCCAAGGTCTGGAGGTAAAAAATTTTGGTAACTATACAAAGGCCTTTTCAAAAGGAATACACGTGAAATATGAGAGCCATGGCTTCAACCAATCAATAACTGACATGATACTACTTCACTTAACCTTGAACTTTGACCCGAATTTGCAAAAAAAATTACCAAATTTTAACTTGGCCATACAAATCTTTTGAATGGGTTTTTGCTAGGGTTTTCATACTTTATGTGTTTATTCCTTGTGAAAAAACCCGTCATTTTTTACCCTTATCCTTTGAGATTGACCCATTTAAGGAGGCGGGGGGGGGGGGGGGGTGGTGGATTCCAATAAATTACTAGTAGCCAGATATATCTCATTTTAAAAAAATGATATCGTAAGCTGTCAACTATCATTCGGCAAAGAAAAATTTCATACATTTTAGTTTTAAAATCTGATAGTTTTTTGTCTTTGTATTGAGCTCTTCTTCTAAAGGAGATTAATGTAGTATGAAAATGGCCACAACTGCGCAGCCCTCTTAAAAAAATATCTATGGTCACAACTTTTGAACTGTGAGTACTAATGACTTTTATTTTTTATAATGTATATTTTTTTCTGTAATGCGAAGCTGTTACACAAATAAATATGCAAGAAAGATTAGATTACAATACTACTCTATCTTTAAGTTTGAATTTAACTGCAAAGAAATGAATTGTACTTCAGACCATATCGAACGATCAGAAACTCTCTATGACTTGATACATTCAAAATCTCCGTGAGTTTTCCAAGTGCTAAATGCCTCACTGGCAGGTTTGATTAAGTCTACAGATGGCTTCTGTAAGCATGGGGATTGATTTGAGAGAATGTCTCAAAAGCTGTGCTAAATCCAGGATGAAATCGCGATTTAACCAACATCATGTCACGATGCAATGAAACTTGATTAAAAGTATCGACTGAACCCGACATTTTTTTTCTGGAAGTACAGGTAGATTTTCGTTATCTGTCGCCGTGAATAAAAATAGCGGACACCGATTTACAAATCTATGTGTCCGAAGATATGTTGAAGGTGACGTTCGGAGACACGGTGTCCGTTCCCTGAGATGACGCGGTGTTTTCGCTGATTATGTTGTGTTTATTTTTGATGTGGACGTTTATTTTCCCGGTGACCGACAGTGTGGGGTTCCCGACCCGCTTCGGTTGTACCTTGGGAGCGGAATGTACTCCAGGTGTAAGTTCATTACAACGTTGTCATCGAGATAAGACATTAGTTACATGTATGGCAGCCCTGCCATTTGTGATTGTTCAGAATACATCGTATATAGGAATCTCAATTCCTACATTTATATATTTTTCAAAAACAGTCACTTGTAAGTGAACAGTTGCGGGAAGATCTTTTTTTACTGTGTTTTACAATATTAATGCATTGGCGATGCCATCCATTTCCATTTATTTCTTGTAGATAATTTATACCCTTTAACCTTAAATTGATTGTAGATTTCTAAATTCATGACCTTAAATTTCTAGTAAATAATTTCCATAAAGTACTTATTAGTAATATCTACAAATCTGAATTGATTCCAAGAATGACCATCTGATGTTATTTGTATGTCTGTTGACAATGAAGATAGTACGTAGTCATTTATCTATTTCTTTGATTATTGGACAGGTCTTATATGCCAGGGGGTTACCTATAAGGAATTAAAACTGTCTGAATCCTATTTTATTTTTAAGATTAAAATTTAAGAATGCATGGATGAATTTTCTATGCAGGTAACATCGTTTGAATTGCTATATTTTACCATCACACGGTTAAAACAATATTCTTGAGAGGTTCACAAGATACATGTAGAAAGCAAATGAAGAAATTCAAAATATCTCTGCTATATATTTTATTTTTAAAAAGTTTTATTGTGTTTAAGTTACAAGTCAAGATAAATATTTTTATCATTCAATAAGATTGTTCTCTATATATTTAAATGAAAAAAGTGTTTGATTTTATCCATTTGTACATATTTTGAGCCGTTCAGATTTTTTATTCTCGATCCATAAAAAGTGCCCTTTTCCCAGTGAGTGTGTTTATTTTCAAAGTAGAATGTTCCCCTTAAATTCAAAAATATAAGAGACAGAATAACAGAACTTGTTAGCTTTATTCCTCCAAAGAGAAAAAAAAGAGATGTAGTTGATAACAAACAACAGAAAGTCAATGTATAAAGAACATAAATTATAAGATTTTCCCAAAAGACAGCTAATTTTCTCAATTGATCCAATCCCCCAAAAATGTTGAGAACAAAAATATATCTAAAAAGATATTAATGTGTAACAAGTAGATAAATATTATAGTTTTCCCACCAAATTTATTTAAAATATTGCTCATTTCGATCGGAAGAACTTAAAACCAACTTAATTTCATTACAGAATGATCTGAAATGCAAGACAGATTATCGGGACGAACTGGATGACGAAAAAAGTAGGCTGGGTTTAATTTATTTAAAAAAAAATCTATTTAGAATAGTATACATTGTAACATACATATATGGGTACTTTGCATGCGCGCACTGGAGAATATATGATACGTTTTAAATCTTTCTTTATATATTTAACAATTAGCCCCAAGCTTATTTTGTTTTAAATATGCTGAAAAACTCGGATGAGAAACACAGCTAATCACAATATAATTAAATCGAAAGTTTAATTTATATTACATCTAGTTGGAATTTAAAACCTTGCTACGTGCTTTGTGCTTTAATTAAGTACTTATTTTGAACATGATTTATAATCATGACTTGTGAATATCATTCGAAAAAGAGCAAGAATAAAGACATTTTTCAAGATTTGGTACCGGTAAGAGAGAATTCATTTCATCAGCCTCTAAATCCGCCACTGATTTATTTTTGTTCTTGGTGTACTTGTCAGTGCAGTGGGAGTGGACGGAGAGCTTCGGTCCCTCCGAGCCGACAGCTCTACAGTCTACTGTCCATCGAAATGGTGACGTCACTGATTTCACGCTTCAGTGGAGAGGACCAGACGATTGTAAGTCATAGACCAAATTTATAAAGAAATGATATTTATCAGGAATTTGACCATTTTAAGCTCTGCAGATTCCGCAAAAGTGCGCATGCACTTTGATCAATACCCAAACAGACTGTGCTGATTTTTATTACATTCACATGAAAGAATTGGAATTTTTCTACATCAATATTTGAAATGGCAAGGTAACAAGGATGTTAAAAGAAATGTGTCCAATATCCACAGTAATATCCAAGTGTTCTCTCAATTATGTTCATGAATTTACATAAAATATCGTCTTTTATTAATTGGATACAGCTTCCGTTCGAGATTTGCAAGGATTTCTAATCGAATACGAGGATGGTGATATTTTTCACGAATTTGTTATGGATCTCCGAGGAAATGAGTTAGTTTTTCAGAGACCAAATGCCACGGTAGGGCAAAAAGTAGTACATGATATTATGTAATCTGTATAGTACATGTATTTATTTTTTTTTTTTTTAAAAAGACAACCCCCCGGAAAAGTAGTATTACATTTTACGCATGAAAATACTAAAGTATATACGAAATTTTAAAAATAAAAATTTTATGAATATCTGAGGCTAAGATTATTAAATAAGTGTGGAAGGGGATAAGGGGGAGTGTGAATGTGTTTAAAAATCTTATTATGTAACTTGACATGTCACTTTTTGAAATAGATAAATAAAAAAAAAGATTATTAAATAAGTATACTGCATGTTTATATGGGTTTTTGACAATGTAAAAGCGGTCAAAATATACTATTTTGCAATATTTCATTGGGAAAACACTTTAAGAGGTAATTAAATAAATGTGCTACAGCTTCTTCAAATCTGTGTGTGCTGTGAAAGGAAACCCACAGGAAATCATTCCTTAGTTAATCGATGCATATATGGAAAGAGAATAAATAACTGATTAAAAATCACTTTGATCAGAAGATTAAGACACACATACCCGTTCTGGAGCACTCAGTTAATAACATAAAGGTTTGACAATTGATTCCATGGCATATTTTCTTTCCTTTGTTCTAGAAGATAACATACCATATGGCCTGTCAACATAGCAACCCCTTCTCAGAAGCCGTTACGCTGCGTGTTTACGTCACGAGTCTACCAAAGTCCTTCAACCCTGACCTAACAGACAAGGTCATCAGGGGCAACATTTCTATATTCATTCCAAAATGTGAGATAAATTGCTTTTTCAAATTTAAATGTTATTTTATCTCAATTTTCATTATTTTATCTTACCACAAAAAAATCTTGTTCGATACCTTACATGTTTAAGATGCACTTATAGCAAGTTGTTGCGTCTTTAGTCCTATGAACGCTATTGCTGAGTGCAGGTTCATTGTGGGACGAAAAAGAGAGTATGCAAGTATATAAATTTAAATAATGTTCCTGGTTTCGTTCTAGATATATCTCCAAACCCTCCCAGGGAAGTACCGAGTACCCAGAGTCTCAGAACGTCACGGAACGAAGAGACGTTAACGACAGGAGTCGGAAATATTCCATTCATCATTCTTGCTATTATTCTGTCATTTATCGTCTTTCTAGGAATTCCGGCATTTTTAAAGTTCAAAGGTTAGTGACAAATTACAATCAATAGATACTTTTTGAGTAATTTTTCAATTGCAAGATATTGAATGTACATTTTTAATTTAATTATATTTATAGGAAAAGCAGTTTGGATGAAGATGAGAATTCTTCGGAAAAGACGAGACCCTGCCCATGTTTCCAGTCAAGGTATTTCTTCCTTTAGCATTATATTCGGATACTTAATTATAGACTAATACTTTAATTTCAAGGAACTGACTGTTCGAAACTTGTATCTTTAAAACCCCGATGAATTTTTGTATCATGTTAACATGGTTTTATTTTAATTTTTTTTTTTTTACAAATATTGCACTGAATATTACAAAATGGAAGAAGGGATTTAAAATATTTTAAAATACTTAAAATCTTACAATAAAAAACTTTATTGTCGTAAGTAATTACTTATAAATAATTAAATATATATTGAAGATTGTGATAAAGGATGTGGTCTCAAAGATACAACTGCAAAGAAAATTGTAATAACTGAAGAAACACAAAAAAGAATGTGCCAAGAAGTCTGTGTTCCATTTATTGTCGAATACGAAACAATGACGTCACTTCCTCATTGTGAACCGTGTTACAAACATATGGACAGCTATGATTCTGGTTTTCATTCGGATTGTGCAGTGCCTTACGCTATTGATTCAGATTCAAAATATGAAACAGAGAAAGAAATTGCAAGAGAATCAGAGAAACAAACAATGTTACCCAGGACTAGTCATGTGAAAGCGGAAGTCGATGGAGGGCGTCGTTCATTCTCGTTGTTTCACGCCCCGCCATCAGAAAATGGTTCAGTAACGTCACTGGATTCAGAAATCTTGGAGAGAGAAATTCTTCGGATAAATAAGATTAATACCATGGAAGATGAAAAGGGTTGACTTTAAACCGGATTTTATGTTGTACATGTTTACATTTTCCAGTGTAAAGAAATTGGAGAATGCATTTCTCCCACTGGGCCAGTTTATAATGTCTATCACTCGCCAGACTTGATATGGACTAAGTGTCAATGTAGTAGTTGAATTTCATATGTGTTGACCTCTTTTTCACAGGGCAACATATAAACTTCTCCACATTTTGCGTTTGACAATGAATGCAAACGCATCATTCTGTCGTATTTTGACGGATGTATTTCATTTTTACCATTAGGCTTTTATTTTTTAATTTGGCTACAAGTCAAAATGGCACCTGGTGAATTTACTTTAATTTAATGAGACTATGAAGTATCCAGTCTACTTGTTCAAAACACGGCGGATGTGCACGATCAACAGCGGATGCTTGCTCATTCCCAGTTTTATAGGGGAGGGTGTTCTTTTATGCCCTGTTTAGAGATTTTTCTTTTAGATCGATCACTTCATATCAGATCACATGTTATGATGTCATGAATATAAATCTACATTTATTTTTAAAATTACAGGGTATAAATTAGACAATGTCTTTTAGTCATTTTTTTTAACCTTTGTAAAATGGTATAAAACATTTATTGGTTTCTCTGGATTTATTATGTGCACATTTATAACGTTATATATTTGCGCTTTATTTATCTCGGCTTGTTTTTCTTGTCGAATGGTACAAAAAATGAATTTAATGTATTAGATATTTACTGGATTAATTAAATTTTTGCAATAATGGTATATGATAATGCAAATAAAATATAATAATTTAAAATAACGTTTTTGGTTAAAGTTATACAGAATAAAGAATATTTGGGTAGTAGAAAACATTGATTTTTTTCTCCGCTAAGCCTTACCCTCTGTCGGGTGAGAGACGTGTTTGTGACGTCCCACACATTTTATAAGCTGTGGAATACATTACCAACTAGATGAGCTATGCTGTAGCTCTTTTCCTTATAAGCATTGTTGCGGGACAGTGGTGGTGGGGATCATCACTTCCTGGACTTATCGTAGCTTCTATTGCACTTGTTTCGATGTCTTTTGTATTTGGTATCGTAAATTGTGCTTCGATTATGCATCAAAAACCATTACGTAGAATTGTGCGTAAGAAAAAAAAAATGGTCACATTAACTTAGATTTTAAAATGTTACAATCTGGAAATTTTCCTATTCAAATGCTAAATCTTTTTAACACACGGGTTATTGGCATAACAGGTTCTTGCAGAGTTTCCCTTTATAATCAGTTCCAAACAACAATCGTGAATGTAAGACGTCACAACGTGGCCCCACAAAGAGTGGTGATGGGGGTCGGGCTGGCTTTCATATCACTTTTAACTGTCCTTCGTCACGATGTTCCTGCCCCCTCTCTTTTGCCCTCTGGGGTCCAATGCTCTGTTCTGTCTGTTGATGACCGGGGTCTATTTTGCGATTTATGTACCAGTTTAAGTTCATTTAATTATTCTCTCAAAACCATTTAAAATACATGGTACATGAGGACAATGAAAAAATGTTTGTAACAGCATATATAAATTCAGGTCAGAGGTATAAGTATATGATATACATAATCAGAAAATGAAATTGGAGAAAAAGAAAACAGAACTAGAGGTACTGTGAGCGATGAGCTCACTAAATGATACCCCCCGCCTCCCATATGGTTATAACTGGTGAAAAAGTCCATGTTTTCCTATGGCCGGGAAACCCAAAATATGTGTCGGATCAAAAAGTAAAATAGGAGGTGCACAATGGCAATATGTAATAAAGATTCTTTAAAAGTTTCATCACATTTCATTCAGTGGTATGAGAGGAGTTGCGGATAAGAGATGGGTACCCCAAAGCGTAACAGACGAACGGACGGACGGACGGAATTAACGATTACTATATACCCTCCCGCTTTTCAAGCGGGGGGTATAAAAAAGAGAGAAAAAACACGTATGATAACCTAATAATGAAATAAATGAGGGGAAGAAATTATGGAGGACACTCCAACAGAATAATTCATATATTTTAATATAAACATACAGAGTTTTTTAAGTGACATAGCATCTTGTTTTGTCATCAGTTGAGAAAATTTAAGTATATTTGGTCTAGTAAAGTAGTATTCAATAATATACTTTTTTCTGTTGTTTGACAGTGCAGTACATTCAAGTATAAAATGGAAATGTACAAAGTGTTTTTTTTTTAAATCTTAATTTGCCGAGTGGGGTTTTTTTGTCAAAGGGAAATTTTATTATTAAAACTAGAGGTACTGTGAGCAATGAGCTCACTAAATGATACCCCCCGCCTCCCATAATGTCGATGTGTTGCTTTATATTGTTTTACGGTAATGTGTAAAGAGGAATAACTCGTCTATGAAATGTTATCCAGAAATTTCTATTATGTGACGTCATAGGTAAACAAAAAATGACAATGTCCATGTTTTGCTCTGGGAAACCTAAAATACGCGTCGAATAAAAAAGTAAAATAGGAGGTGCACAATGGCAATATGTAATAAAGATTCTGTGAAAGTTTCATTTAATTTCACTCAGTAGTATAAGAGGAGTTGCGGATAAGAGAAAAAGCGTAACAGACGGACGGACGGACGGACGGACGTACAGACGGACGGACAGACGGACGGACGGACGGACGGAAATCCCGATCACTATATACCCTCCCGCTTTTCAAGCGGGGGGTATAAAAAGTTCGATGGAATAATTAAATTCTTGCCAAAAGATTAAGTAAATAAAATCTAGTAAATTTTTAATGAATTAAGAGTATTTGGGAGGAAAGCATAATTTATATAAATATATGATTATTTAGAAAAAAATTCCGCCAAAAGTTACTTCTTTCAGTACGTCGGCTAACATACGTGTCTATGACGTCATACACAATAAACAACCCATACGTTTTATAATGGTGCATACCAAAGCTTATTGCTGGAATTCATATAACAGTGGAATATATTGCGAACTAGAACAAATATGCTGTGGAATTATTCCAAATGAGTATTGTTGCGGGGATAGCGGGGGAGATTCACCTCCGGGATTTGTGATAGCCTTTATTGTGATTGGTGTCCTGATTTTTGTGTTTTGTTCTGTTTTAACTGTGATACGATGTCTATGCAAGAAACAAACCTTACCTGGAACAGTTGTGGGTAAGAAAAATGAGTTTAATATCACTTTTACATTTAAAAAACAATATTGACTACTTCAGTACTTTAAATTGCTCATTCAAATAGTAGACTGTAGTATATATTTGATAAATCTGTAATAATTTTCGCCAGGTACTGGTGCACATGGAGTTCAAAACCAAATCTACCCTAAAACCGTGCATCCACATCGTCACATCGTGCCCCCACAGACAGCGGGGATGAGGGGTAGGGCTGCACAAGGACAGGTATTCATCTCTCACCCTCAACACTCCGGACAACCATACCAGCAACACCCTCAAAACTATTCTCCGCACGGGAGTGGATTACCGCACACAGGTTCTCCAAACTTCCAGCAACATCAGATGCTTCAATCTATGCAAAACACCACTCATTATCCACCACAAAGACACCCTCTACCATCGACAGCACCGCCAAAATACGAAGAAGTAATTGGACTACATGAAACTGAGAGACCGTATAATGTTCCGCCAGAGGTCGCTTTACTTCCGGGTCATGTTCCGCCTCCTTTTGAATACAACCCTCCCTCGCTGCCTCCAAGATCGCAGCTTTACAACAATAAATGAGTATCTGCCAGAAATTGTTTTTGATTTACCAAAAAAGAAAGAAATATTCTTTTTAATATTTCATCATATGTTTTTGATCCCCCATCTGATTCAGTGAATTCTCATACATGTATATGAAAATTAGTGTTTCTGTAGAAAAAATATCTAACCATCCCTTTTAAAAAGATTAAATCCATTTCATATACCCCGGTATAATATCGTATATAATATAATAATTAGAATGTTATATGCAGAATTAAATTTTGGTCTTAGTTGTACGGTCTTTTGTAAAACGTGTCCCTGGTTCCAACTGTTAACTTCAAGCAAGAGCTGAATGAATAGCAATGCTTCATGAATGTTTTTGTTAACATTCATAAAATTAAAAGTATGAAAAACCGAAACAACTGTATATTATTCATTTAAAAAAAGACAACCGATTCTCCCAAATTTTATATTATGGAAAACATTAAACGGTGTAACTTTTTACTTAGACAACGAACATTAACAATTTCCTTATTTTCGCAACTCAGTGTCCTAATTAGTGTACTACAGTACCGACCGGACACAACCTAACACCAGAGCGAACCCGGAGCAGACCCCGGGTTCGCTTCCCGGGTTCGCTCGGGGTCCGCTTCGGGTTCGCTTTCAGAAATTTTGGGACCGCTCCGGGTTCGCTTTGGGTGCGCTCCGGGTTCGCTCCGCGTTCGCTCGGGGTCAGCTCTGGGTCCGCTAGAGCGAACCCGGTGTTCGCTTCCTGGGACCGCTTTACGCACTGATGCGTGAAGCGGACCCCGCTTTAATCTCACCGCCTGTAAGCCCCGCCCCTTGTATATTCCAATACAGTAATGATATTGTGGATCGATCATTGTTGTTTATGCGACGATGCGGACGTGTACACTGTACATGTAAACAGTGACATTATGGAGAACATTCATAAATTTTCTAAAATTAAACTGTTTATTCGATGTAGATTTACATGTACATGAATATTTCTCTATCCCGAGAAATTAAGAAGAGGAAGAAAAGAGGAGTGTTGAATTGATTTTCAATGTATCGAATGGTGTACAAGTGAAACTGACGAAAGAAATTTAAACTGAATTCCTTTTAAATTCATGCTTTTAAATTATTTAATTTAAAAATACATTTGTTATTCCTTACGTTTTGCTAAATCGTAGTTTGAATGTTAACTAAACAAATGAATTATAATATGAATCGCATCTATAAAGAACATATAACCTTTTGTACATCTGATATACTTAGATTTCATTTATAGTAGTTACACATTAAAAGTTCGTAATAAATATTTACTGGACATTTTCTAAAAAAAAAATTAAACTGTATATTAGATCTTTTTCACGGTCAAAATTTTGGAGCGAGGATGATTTTTATCAGAATAATGAAAAAGGCAAATAATAATTGTTCTCCCGACCCGATAAGAATATATTTATATGCCCCCTATTTAACCCATATTATCTTTAAAAAAAATCTAATTATTTATTTATTTTATTTATGATTTCACAATGTACGTGTTACATTAAATTATTCAAAATTTACATCAAAATTATTGATCTTCGTAATCTTCTTGCATGGGCATGTAAAAATGCGTGTATATATAAAACTCTTCCTTCTGGATGCACAGATTCAAGTCATTCCGCTCTAATGGTATTAATCACCAGAATAAACGTGAATTAGACCTAATTTCTGATGATTCCTGACTTAACAAGATTATTCTTTCAATTTTGTGTAACTCTACAGTTAGTTTGCGTTACCATCTTTCGAACAACCCACATAACTATGCATTGCTAATGCCTTTAATTTTTTTCCCAATAATTAGTCCTAATATAAAACATTTCAAAATTTAAAATAGATCATAATTCATATGTTAAAATATCCCTTCTATGATATATTTCTCTGATAATTCTTTGTCCAGTATAGTTACGCATTTTGAGAGAAAGAAACAATGTACGATTTACTAAATGTCGTGATTAATAAGCGTAATTAATTCGTTCAATTATGTAAATCGCACTTCACCTGAGTTTACCCCGATAACCCAGGCGTACTTTATAGCGGTTCGGATTTCTTTATTTAATAGTGTTTATATAAATTTCCAGTTCAACTCGAGATGATGAAATTTTACAATAATTGTCGAAGACCAACTTTATTTCTTTTCTCCGCTTTTTGTCAGTAAAAGTAGTAATATCAATTGAGTTCCATTTTTATGCATTGACTGATGTATTTACCCAATTTATTTAATTAATTGCTGTAATAAAAAAGAAATTAAATATTATGAAAAAATATAGAATACAACCCGGAAAATTAAGATATATAAATATTAAATGATATTTTAATTAGCGCAATAGATTAACACCAGCACATTCACACGTTTTATTTGTATGTAAAGTGTTTGGATTTATGTCGACCTAAAACAACACGTTCGATCTTTTATCCCAATCGACAGATCAATATGCTATTTTGATTGGTTGATGCGCTGATTAGTTAATCGCTAATCCTGATTGACAGCTCTGTAAAGAAATACCGAAGCCGCGTTCGCTCTCTGGGACTGCTACTGAATTTGGGGTTCGCTCTCTGGGTCCGCTTCGGGTCGCTCGGGGTCAGCTACGGGTTCGCTTTGGGTGCGCTCCGCGTTCGCTCGGGGTCAGCCCTAGCGGACCCCGAGCGAACCCGGAGCGGACCCAGAGAGCGAACCCGGGGTCCGCTCCGGGTTCGCTTTCTGTTAGGTTGTGTCCGGTCAGTACTGTACATGTTCCATGTGGGGATCTATGGAATATTGTATATGGAAGGAGGATAAAAAACATTGAATCCTCCATCCCATCCCTTCTACCTTAGATTTTCAGAATTTGTAGCATCTATAAAACTAAACATAACCCTTAGGCTAGTTATAGATAAGTTGTCATTAAATGTTCAAAAAGAATTAAAAAGAAAAAAATATATTCTAGTACATCCACCATTATCGAAAAATAGGAGCAGAATATTTAGTCAAGTCATCCAAATTTGATTAGGAAAATGCTGTACCGTGGAAAATAGTTGGTGCAAACGCCTAATTTACGAATGATTGCTGATGGACTCACAAGAGGGGCTATACATACGTGTAAGTAATTTAAGAATAATCCCGAAGGAATTCGAACCACAAGGGAAAAATGCTTTCTTCGTTTTGTTAGACACGGTGTACGAGATACTGTTAATAGATTGATAGGATATGACTAATAAAAAATAGTCTCTATGTCCGAATTGCAGCGACAAAACTGAAGCATCAAAAAAAAGTTAACTGTAAAAATTGTTTAATATTTTTGTAGTTTCAGAACTGTAGCTCTCCGAAAAAATAATATATTGACAGACCGGAGAGCTACAGCGCAACTCAAACTGTATAATTATTCATTGCGCACAAAAAAGTGCGCTGTTCCTCAATTCATTTCTTCATGTTTTTAGATCTGTCATCTCAAAATATTACTAACCGTGTGTTAAATCCTAATATATTCTTTGACTCATTCCACAACAAAAGATTCCTTATAATTATTTTAAAGCCCACCTGGCCCTGAAGTTAAGATCATAAAAACTTTTACTTATTTATACATGTACTGTCATTTTGGTTTGTAAGATAATTCATTCCAACGCGCTTCGTACAGACGTACACTATGAGAGTACTTGATGGAGGGGGGAGTAAAGGATTCATTTGAAAATAGCTTTTATTGCAATTCAGGTAAGAATTTTGAAGAATTAATCCAGAACCGTGCGCAATAAATTTACAGTTCTTTTTTTCAATGGGGGCATTGTAGCTCTCCGGTCTATCAATAATTCAGTATATTTTTTTTTCGGAGAGGTACAGCTCTGCAGCTAATATTTTAGGTAATACATGTATTTATACAGTAATTTTTATCAGTAATTTTTAAAGTATCCAGCATAAATGACATACTAAGTGGGAAAACTATCAAAGAATATCGCTCCACCGTGCCGCCTTACTTTTAATTTACAATGACGGGTGATTAACTGATTTCTCTTCAGGATGGTTTTTGAGAAATGCTGTTTCTGTCATTTGGATAGCCTATTAGAGATCGACGCAACTTTCTTTCTAACTGAAAAAAAATTTGTTCCGATTTGTAGAAAATCATTGATTCGGGTTTTGGGGGGTTTTCGATAGCACACAAACACTGACTAAAGGGAAGGAACCGCTAGAATGTTCGACAAACTGCAGCCCATTTGGAAACGAAAGAAATAGTACAATTTTTTGGTGTTTCACTGCTGCTAGAAGAAACCTAAAGCATAGAAGCATATTTACTGCCAGAAATTACAAAAGAGGTGGCAAAGTACAAAATCTCTATCTATTTTTGGCATATGTGTAATTTCAGAGATAAATCCGCATTAGAAAAATATAAGGGCGGATCTAAAGCGACATCACTAAAAAACCACACTCAGCTTTTGACGAAACTTCTGAAGGATTGAATAATTCGTCTTCATTGATATTTTATTTTACCGCGAAGCGTTGGCATCATTGATTGACGTAGAAATACGTCATACGTAAACAGCGGAAATATAACGTCTGTCTTACGTAAAGCAAACGCTTTTAGAAATACGTTTACAAACTAAGATGTAAACAGGACATTTTATTCCTGTAACTTCTTTGATCTGCACCTTACCTGTGATAGGTAGAGCGTCTATGTCGACGTTTCTAGTGACAGTGATTGTGCTGTGCTTGCTGATTTTTGTGCTAGCTATCATTGTGCTGCTGCTTCGATGTCTTTTCAAAAAACAGCAGCCCATACCGGGCAGTGCTACCAGAGTCGTAGGTAAGAATTTATATATGCCTTTAGATCAGTTTATTCTGGGGTACAAAACGTTGGGTATATAAGCACTCCTGTTTTGTTAAGCTTAGTGGAAAGCCTGTGGGTAAGAGAATAAAAGGATGTATATGATCGATTTTGGCAGGCGAAATAATTGAAAATTTACTTATTTAAGATATAAAAGAAATCATCTAACTATAATAATTGAAACTAAAACAAATATTATACATGTACATTGATGAAAATTATGCGTTTTTTCACAAGGTGTGCGAAGACTTTCAGCGGACAATGAGACGTACCATGTTACAATGTTTCCACATAGTTACATCCTAACCCCTCAAGAAGCGGAGATGATAGGGGACCCGGATCAGCCCATACCTGGATTTCTCCTTTCCAACCCCAAACACACGACTCACTCAGAAAATGAACCAGCGTCAAGGTCAACCAATAAAAAAACGCCAGAGATCGCTCGTCCATCCAAGTCACGTGACAACTTCTTTTGAGAAACGTTACATCAAAATTTAATTGTTATATAATAGTATGCAGTTGACCGCATGTTAAGCAATTTTTGTATAATTTCAGTACATAATATAATTAATTATATACAAAATTGTCAAGAAATAATTAAGTTATAAAACAAATACATGTAATGTATTACAATTTTATAAATGATGAAATAAAAAGATCTAAATTTTGCTAGATAACTATAATGATTTGCATATTATATACGTAACAAATTTTTGCAACCAATTATGAAAATTTTTCTTTTTAATACGTCAATGTAATTACTTACAAGTTTAAAAATTCTTTTTTATTTCTTTAAATGTACGTACTTTGTGTGACTAAATTTGTTCATCATTTTATTTATTTTTTTTTTATAAATACCACACATTTTTTTCAGTTAAGATTAATAATTTTATGAATGTAAATAGATGGAGTTTTATGTTTGATATTGTGTTTTGAAATGCAAAAATCGTCATATTGGCGCAGTTGTATTAAAAGAAAGATAACTCTATTTGCTTTGAGTGAATTCAGTCCGCTACGAGAGCTTGTCCGACAAGGTGTTGCTAAACAGAAACGCCCCCATTTGAGGGCGAAAATAAAACAGATAAAAATCTTCCAGAAAACAGTTGAATGTACGTAGAGAAACACCTGTCAGCTGTTTCATATTGACTTAAAAATCGCCTCCGGCTTCTAATATTTTTTTAAATTAAAACAGAAATTTATATAAGATTAAGAATTTCAATTTGAGTTTACAGGTTATTGCCTAAATTGTATTTATAATTATATTCCATATGTATATGAAAAGTATGCGAATTTAGCTGTCATTTTGACGTCATATTTTATGTGTATGACGTAACAAACGTACTTATTCATTTTAAAAAGAGATGTTTATGTGTTACGATAGATATCGTGGAACATTCTATTGCCCTGGAAATGGCACATGTTGTGGAAGTTCTGGAAATCAGTTTTGTTGTGATGAGAAATACAGATCTTCAATTACGTCACGAGATGCTTTTTATTTCCTCGGAGTGCTCGGATTGATATTCTTGGTTGCAGTGGTGGGAATTTCAGTCTTTTGCAATTATTTGAGAAAGACTGAACGACGCAGATCATTAATAAGTAAGCTACTGAACAAAATTTTTTTCATGCGCTTTTGTGTATAACCTTATTATTTTGGAAAAAAATACTTCTAGGGGACCTTTATGTTGTTGGTTAATACTGTGTGAGTGTTTTAAACATTACAGTTCTCAAATACAATTCAAACTACATGACCTTTATATTTTTTAAACTTTGAATCAAAAGCATATTAAATAACATTCATTATATAAATTTGAAACTTAAATTTCATTATTGAAAATAAAAAATATTCAAATAAATTATAGGTTCAAGGACGACCCGAAGCCTTGGTGAGCTGACAGAGACGGCCTCGCAGACCGAAGACATTAGGCAGGGAACCTCAAGATTGTCGCCGAGGGCTTCAGTGTTCCCACACAATGTTTATGGTTCGACATATCAGTACAGTTTGTCAGGGGATCAGAGCGGGGCACAGACAGAGACACACACTAATCAACAGAATACTCCCCCGAGCTCTGTTCCGAGAGAAGATCCGCCTCCTTACAGCCAAACGTTATAGGAAAATTAATGAAATTACGTCGCTTCACATTTTATGTCATAATTATATTTTATTACTGAATATTCTTTGTTTGTTTTTCAGTAAGTTTTAGAATTATTTTGATAAATTATTTAAACTATTTCTTACATGTAGACCTTTGTTAAAGTTTACGCAAAAAATGAAATTAATCTAATAAAACCATGGACTCACTTTCTTAAAACTCTTACTAATCAATGGTGGCTACAAAACTAAATCTGAGAACATTTTGTTTAAATTATCCATTTCTATAATAAAAACCAAGTACAATCATTCAATTTGTATATGTATTATTGTTTATCCTTTATTTAAACTGTAGACTTTTTTTCGAAGCATGTCCTTTCTCCAATCGTGACAGAATAATAATTCTATCAAAAGTGGTTCGATCGAGAGATACACATTAACCACGGGTATTTAAACCAATTATCCATGGCCGATCAATACATATTTAGGTGTATGATCGAAAAAAAAAATAATCGAACCACGGCGTTTCGCCAATAATTTGATAGACCTTTAAATATTTCCGAATCAGAAAGTGCTTTTGCGCAGTCTTAGGACTACGCTGTAGTTAATCGGAATCATGGATTCCTCATATTGGATACTGACTTTACAAGCGACCCTCTTCTTTAGCTTTATAAGTAAGTATACTTGCACATGTGTAGTTATCATCAATATGTTTGTTCTAGATGTGTTAATCATAGCTCTCGTTCTTAAATTTTAAGAGTTGCAACCTATTGCTAATCCACAACTTGTTTGCATTTCCAACAATGGGTATAATGATATGATATCCGCATTTTATTATCTTACCGAAATATTCAATCACATATATCAGGGCTTTTAAAAATGAAAATTTTGTCAGTTAATATTATAAACACTGTTCATTACAATATATTTCAGTAAATCTACTTTAGTTTCTATTCACTTAACTCACATTATATTGTGGTCTCCTTTTCAACAAGAGAAGTAAAGAGTGACTTCTACCGAAATTGCCCAAATGTCGACAATTCTATTTTATTTATGTGCGACGGTGTGTGTTTGGTTGAGAGGGTATGTTTTTGATGGTGGTGGTGTGTGTGTGTACGGGGAAGAGGGGGGGGGGGGGCAGAACAGTTCTCTAACTTTAGAGGCCAACTTTTTTAATTCCTACTTCTTTCATTACCCATTTTTATGCATACCATACTACATATCCCTGATATCACTTTAATGTAGTAAAAAGTTTGTGTGTTGGGGGGGGGGGGAACCTTTCAATGAACATTTTCAATAGTGAAAGTAATTTTGGGAAATAAAAGGGGGGCGACAGACACCCCCCCCCCTTCTCGTTGTTATATGCCTGCTATGGGCCTGTGAAATAAAAGTAAATGTTGTTAAATTGATAATCGTCTAAAAATAAAGTTGTCAAGATTTCAGTTACACAATATATACAGCTTTTTCTATTGCAACAACTACACTATATTAACAATACTCTAATATCTGTACTTGTAATTGTTTCCAAAACTAAATACCTACCCATTTCATTGGTTTGAAGCGATATGAAATAAGTAATAGATCTATCACCAAATCTATTTTAGTACAATCAATTATTGCATTGTACGTAGAAATCGAAATAAAAGTTAAGTATATTTGAAAGGAGTCGAGTAATATAGGAGCCGACAATATTCAAATGAAGAAAAGTTTGAATATTGCTCTGTTAAATTTTCAAAGTGCGTAATTTTTTCGAAGTGCGTTGCCACATTGCTCGTTTATAGACGTTAGAGTATATCTAATAAAAATGAAAGGTGCCGTGAGCTATATGAAGTTGGCGATATTATTCAGTTGAAACATGTAGCCATGATATTTCCCATTTGATCATAAGACATATATACAGCTCAACGCACTTATTAAACTTACATTATGATGGTTTTTCGCACAAATTAAGGTCACATTGTTATAATGCAAAATTGAATAAAGTGACAACAATATATTATATATCTTAAAAGTGATTTATAGCTTCATTTTGATCTTATTCCACTACTTTAAACATAATTCACACATAATAATTGGTAGGATTTTTATATGCTCTTGGGTGATAGATTATGACAGTTCCCAAATAATGTTTTCATGGTTTCTCGTCAAATGCAGCCCTGTTTGTATCCGTTAATTTTAAAGCATTCCTTTGCCTTGCCTGTATACAGAAACAGTGCAGTTCATGCAACATCTGTATTTTCTGAACATTAATGTGACACCAAGGCGCAAGATGATAGAAGTATTTCTCATCTGTTCGACTGCTTTCCGTGTTAAAAAGATGGCATTTTTTCTAATTAACTTTCTGAAATCTAGCTTCATGAAAGATACCTTCCAACGAAAAAATTATGGGTTTTTTTTATGCAGTTTTGTCGAAATTCAGCGCTGCATTTCGACAAAACCAAGACAAGTATGGAAAATGTGCAAAATACTTAATAAAATACTGATCTCTAGGAAGTCAATTTGAACATTTCAACTAAATAGTATCAAGGAAAGCTCGATTAATTAATTTGTGAATACCTATAGTAGAATCATACACATGTAACATCATACATGTGTACAAATAAATTCCCTTTTAAAATATCGAGTTTAAAACTTAATGATAATGACTTTAGAGAATATGCAGCTTTATCAAGAAATATTTAATAATATAGCTGTTATGGCTCGTACTGAAGTTCTATAATTTTAAGTTTTACTGCAAGAAAAATGTGACTTTAATTTGTGCGAAAAACCATGTGAGTTTAAAAAGTGCGTTGAGCTGTATACAAAACACAAGCACTTGTTTCGGTAATAAATTTTTATCCATTGTATAATAATAACACTGTTATTATTATACTATGAGTTAAAAAAATATTACCTATTGGAAACAAGTGCCTGGGATACAAAAATAGAAAAACAGAATACTTAGAGAATAAAATTAATCAATTATATAAATAAACTGTAAAATGATATAAATTTAAATCTCTAATTAAAAAAAAAAATTAAAGAATGTTATATCGAGGAAATCAATTTTTTGTACTAATAAAAATATATATGTATCAAAGTGTCAATTTTGGGGGAAATCAGAAAAAGAAAAGAAAATCAGTGATATATTTTTTTAACTGAAGGCCTTTACAAACTATTAAATTTGGTTCCTTTCTTTTTTCCTGAGAAACTTACGGATGTTTACATGTACTTTAAATTTGATCAGTGTGGTTATCAGCTGACCTGTATGGGATCATTTCTAATGACGAAATATATACGATGTGAAGTGGAGTGACCTTTGTTTATTGCCGATATAAGTATATTGTAAATTTCTTCCTATCTCTAAAACTCATAAATCTACTGATCAGCCAAACAAGAACACGATTCTTATTGTTATTTACACTTCCTGTATATTTTTAAAGACAGACAATACTAATTTCTTTAATTTGTCAGCTGCATGTTATTGATAATTTCTGTTTAAAATATCTTATGAAATCCATATATAGTAAAAATTCAAAATGAATACTGCACTTTTTATAATTTTCAATTTTCGTATATGAAAGTTATAAATAAATAAAGTTTATTGCTCTGAAGGTAAAAGATACGTATATCTATTTTTTATTCTCATGAAATAAAATTCAAACTTGCTAATAATTTTAAAGTTTGCACTTGAAGATATATTATTTGACCACTTAAATATAATTATCAAAATAACTTAAAAACTATTTGTTTAAAATTAGTTTTACAAGAACCCCGTACAAATTACACATATCCTAGATAACTTGCCAATTCTTGACAAAAAATTACTCATAAAATTTCAATTTTAAAGAATTGTTATACCATGCGTTGACGGGAATGTATTTTTTTTAATACATAAAGAGTCTCTTTGATTTTAAATTTTCTAACAAAGGGTATATTAAAAAAAGGGGTTAATACAGGCTACATTACTCACTTGAATATTTTTACTAGAGAAAAGCAGAGATAAGCTTACCCTTAAAAACTTAATATTATTATCAACCCTCGACCCCATCTCTCTTTCTCTCTCTCTCTCCAAATTGTATATATGGTCCAATGATATCCCCCAGAGGGATCATGCTTCAACGTACTAATAGATTTATATACTGAGGATACTTCCATGTTTTTTCAGTAATTATCATGACCATTAACAATTTTTAAAGATTCCTTTATACATCACTTTTTTCCATAAGACTCATGCTTAGCACAGAATTGAATTTATTCTATATCTTAGGATGCTGTCATATAAGTATGACTGACTATAATTTTGCTGTTCTCTAGAATTAAAGTTTGTGAAGATTTTCCTGTGTATCCCTTATGTAAAATTCACCCATCATTGGCCCAACGCGTAATGAAATCTACACAACCTATAGGGATGCTTTTGTAGTCATACTGTACCTTGCCTTTGGTGTTCTAGAAAGAATTAAAAGTCCTACATGTATATAAATATTCCTATGTAAAATTTTGATTGTTAGTTTTAGCCTTCCCTAATCCAAAGAGTCACTATAACGATTTTTTTTAGCCAAACTTGAATAACCTTCGCCCAAAAATTCTTTTGGAAGTTTAATATAAGGCCCAAAAGTTCTTGGATAGAATTGAAAAAAACGTGTCAAGTTTAAAGACGACACACGGCATGCAGACACCAGACACCCATCTACATGTATCTGAAAAAAACTTACTTGAGACTTCAGCTGAAGGTTGGCTATTAAAGAAAACTCATTATATATATATTAAGATAACGAACAGTGTTCAAGCTCAATAGTCCATCGAAACAATATAAATCTGAGGCAGAACACCTCTTAAACATCAGAAGTGGGATAAGATGCCATAAAAGAGTAAATATCTCCTATCGGTCACACCCGCGGTGTCCTCTTTTTCATAAATATACCATACGTAGCAAATTTAACACAAATCAATCATTTCAATGTTGACTGTGACACGAAATGACGAGAAAAAACGTATTAACGTATATCAGAGTCAGCACTTATACATGCATTTAAACCATTTTATTCTTACCCTCTGCAGGTTTAGTTTACAGTGATGACGACTGCGACGATGATGACGACGACTGTCCAAAGTAAGTTATCGATTTTTTCAAAACTGGGATTACGAGCCATGATACTGTTGACTGTTTACACTTGAATTATAAAGAAGCTATTTTTAGCTCACCTGAGCCAAAGGCTCAAGTGAGCTTTTCTGATCAAAATTTGTCCGTTGTCTGTCGTTGTCGTCGTCGTTGTCGGCGTTGTCGTTGTAAACTTTTCACATTTTCATCTTCTTCTCAAGAACCACTGGGCCAATTTCAACCAAACTTGCTACAAAGTATTCTTGGGTGAAGGGGATTCAGGTTTGTTCAAATGAAGGGCCTCACCCTTTTCCAAGGGGAGATAATTATGAATTAGAGAAAAATTAATGACATTTTTAAAAAATCTTCTTCTCAAGAACCACTGGGCCAGGAAAGATGAAACTCATGTGGAATCATCCTCAGGTAGTGTAGATTCAAGTTTGTTCAAATCCTGACCCCCCGGGGTAGGGTGGGGCCAAAATGGCCGATCAAAATTTTACATAGGAATATATAGGAAAAATCTTTAAAAATCTTCTTCTCAAGAACCACTGGGCCAGGAA
Source organism: Saccostrea cuccullata (assembly GCF_032062105.1). NCBI lineage: Eukaryota > Metazoa > Mollusca > Bivalvia > Ostreida > Ostreidae > Saccostrea > Saccostrea cuccullata. The sequence continues at coordinate 13,385 of NW_026928379.1, read as the reverse complement.
AGATGAAACTCATGTGGAATCATCCTCAGGTAGTGTAGATTCAAATTTGTTCAAATCATGACCCCCGAGGGTAGGGTGGGGCCAAAATGGCCTCAAAGTTTTACATAGGAATATATAGGAAAAATCTTTTAAAATCTACTTCTCAAGAACCACTGGGCCAGGAAAGATGAAACTCATGTGCAATCATCCTCAGGTAGTGTAGATTCAAGGTTGTTCAAATCATGACCCCCGGGGGTAGGGTGGGGCTACATTGGCAGATCAAAGTTTTACATAGGAATATGCAGGAAAAATCTTCTCATTGAGACATGAAAGATGAAACTCCTGTGGAATCATCCTCATGTATTGTGGATACAAGATTTTTTCAAATCATGACCCACGTGGGTAGGGTGGGGCCAAAATGGCTGATCAAAGTTTTACATAGGAATATATAGGGAAACCTTTTGAAATCTTCTTTTCAAGTACTTCAAAGCCAGGCTTAGTGATATTTATAGGGAATCATCCTCAGGTAGTGTAGATTCTAGTTTGTTCAAATCATGACCCCTGGGGGGTTAAAATTTCAGGTCTTCAATTCCTAATAGGAAGAAATTCAATGAAATTGAAGACATAACAGATATGTAGACATTGAATACCCAGTTTATTTAGACATACTTCCCATTTATTACTATAAGTATGTTTAGTGGGATGTGTCCTGATTCATGACCTTGAATTTTGGTAAGAGTTATCTCCCCTTCCTTAATTAAAAAAAAAATCAATTAAAAAAAAATTAGCTGGTAAAAAAATTGTTTTCAATTATCATTCTATTTTTAATATTTCAATGCATCTTTCCACCACAGGATTTATTGATATTCAAATTATTTGAATTTTCATTTTGAAAAAACATTTTTTCCCATAGACTTCAATGCAAACTTTTGTAATTAACTACTGCTTAATTAATGAAATTTTTAAAACTTTTTCGCGGTCAATCCTTTTCAACTATAAAATGCTTTCATATAATATCAGAGTTTTATGTACTTGACGGACAGTTAAGGGTAGAAAATTTGGTCCCATTAGGGATGGAAATCCTTAAGTCCCCCTCCTCAGTAAACTTTCAGTTCTGATATCATACATGCTTTTTCCTAGCCAATTGCTCAGGTGAGCGATGTGGCCCCTGGGCCTCTTGTTTAACTATCCATTAAGTAGCCATCTTTTTAACAGAACATTTAAATGCAGGTTTATGTCATTAGAGAATGCATGTATTGTATGTAATGTATCATTTAATTTAACTGTTACTACGTATAAACCCCCCTTATAAATGTACATGTGTATTTCTATCTTTATTCTAGAGGCAGTGGAGTGGTAATACTGGGGATCATCTTTGGTTCTATAGCAGGCATTCTCATCATCTTGATCATAATAACCGTCGTTTGTGTCAAATTCTGTAAAACAAAGAAGCATGGTGCCGTGATAAGTCCCGGAAGTGGAAATACAAGTGAGTAGTACAGATTTGTTGTTTGAGTTAAATTTTTGGTAGACTAAAATTTTTTTTTTAATAATATGGACGCCACAAAGCTAAATACACTGTACCATCAATGAAAGAAAAAAAAATCATGAAAGGCAGCAAGGCACAAAAGGAATTGGTCAGATAAGGATAATACTATATGTATTAAGAAAAAAATGATCCACAGAAAAAAAATTATGAATTCATGAAAAATACATGGGATGAAACTCTGCAATTCAATTAACTGAAACGTGACCAAAAATTCACCAAAATGTGACTGAATATCTAATGAAAGGTGACTGAAAGTTTACTAAAAGGTGGCTAAAATAAACTGAAAAGTGGCAGAAGCTCTCCTGATTGATGATTGGATAGCAGATCTCTGCAACCTAGCCACCTTTCTAGACCCATAAGTGACCAATCAGTAAAATAAATGACTGAGTTTCGAATTGTAATGGGTAAAATATAAATACTTTTTTAATGTCAATGTACGAAAAGTACATCTCTATACTATTTTTCTCTATTTCAGATCCAGTTTCTCAAGGATACACACGCCCACCTCATGTCTACACCGTTGGATACACATATTCCTCCCCAACCGCCCCTACCTATTCAGAGGTGACCTCTCAAACGTTCATCACACCCTCCACTGGTGGTTTCCACTCCACCACAGAAAATGTACCACCACCGCCATCTTATGAAGAGTTTTTATCTAATAGCACGTCACCACCAAAATATTAGTATCTTCTGTCACATGAGAACTTGTCTTCGCTGCTGTGCAGCATCATTTGTAAAAGAAAACAACAGATCATGGGCGTACCTATCGTTTTTCATTGAATCTCTCAGTCACTGTGCCACTTTAAACATTTTTGTTAGAATATGAATAATATTCTGTTGTTATTCAGTTTTGTTTTGGATATATCTATAAGATGCTTTAATCTAGCGGATTTTCTATCATGATGAATGTTCTTGATATTCATCATTATTTCTAACGTTAACTTAAAAAAGAAAGATCTGTACATATCTAAGCAAGGTTGTTTTGCAGATAAGGCATTACATTTATTGAATGTTTGTTCATTCATATTTTGTATTTTCAAATTGAAATTTATATGTGTGTTGCCAAAACGGGTTTTATCGAATTGAAGAGATATTAATTGTATACCTATTATAATATTATAATGAAAATCCAAGACGGAGAAGTTTATTTAAGAATGTGTACACTTCAAACTTTTTTTACACTATTAATCAATTTAAGAAATTAATTAAAAACACATATCAAACCTAATAAAAATTCAATTTGTAGTAAATAAAGCGATTTTCATTTTTATCTTTCATATCGGTGTTTGGACCGAAAGGAACAGAGTCAAATTCCAAAAGAATAAAACCACGTTAGATCAAATTGGTTCATTAGCTTGCTTCAGAACTTGCTAATGAGTATCCGGTGAAGACATAAGCGCATATGCAGGTGACAGTAGAACACTACTACATAAATAAGAAGGGAACCAGAAGTTTGAAAGGCGGTTGTCTTCTAGTATGCCTAACAGTTAAGGTTTTAAGTAATCTAATATATAGTCAGCTTCAGATATGAAGCTGATGTGGCAGACCCTGTTGTGACTTTCACTTTTACGTTCACTGGGAAGACAAATGTCAAGGAATCACTGTCTAGCTTGTTGATTATGCCAAGGTATAAACGACAGTAGGTAGTCTAGGATAATGTGAAAAACATGTTACATGTATGGAGAAATGTCCACTTTACACGTTATGAATTTATGAAAAATGCATGGGATGAAACTCTGCAATTCAATTAACTGAAAAGTGACCAAAAGTTCACCAAAATGTGACTGAATATCTAATGAAAGGTGACTGAAAGTTTACCAAAAGGTGGCTAAAATTAACTGAAAAGTGGCATAAGCTCTCCTGATTGATGATTGGATAGCAGATCTTTGCAACCTAGCCACCTTTCTAGACCCATAAGTGACCAATGAGTTAAATAAATGACTGATTTTGAGTTTCGAATTGTAATGGGTAAAATATAGATACTTTTTTAATGTCAATGTATGAAAAGTACATATCTATCTTATTTTTCTCAATTTCAGATCAAGTTTCTCAAGGATACACACGCCCACCTAATGCTTACACCGTTGGATACACAGATTCCTCCCCAACCGCCCCTACCTATTCAGAAGTGACCTCTCAAACGGTCATAACCCCATCCACTGGTGGTTTCCACTCCACCACAGAAAATGTACCACCACCGCCATCTTATGAAGAGTTTTTATCTAATAGCACGTCACCACCAAAATATTAGTATCTTCTGTCACATGAGAACTTGTCTTCGCTGCTGTGCAGCATCATTTGTAAAAGAAAACAACAGATCATGGGCGTACATGTACCTATCGTTTTTCATTGAATCTCTCAGTCACTGTGCCATTTTAAACATTTTTGTTAGAATATGAATAATATTCTGTTGTTATTCAGTTTTGTTTTGGATATATCTATAAGATGCTTTAACCTTACGGATTTTCTATCAGGATGAATGTTCTTGATATTCAGCATTATTTCTAACGTTCACTTTAAACAGAAAGTTCTGTACATATCTAAGCAAGGTTGTTTTGCAGATAAGGCATTACATTTATTGAATGTTTGTTCATTCATATTTTGTATTTTCAAATTGAAATTTATATGTGTGTTGCCAAAACGGTTTTTATCGAATTGAAGAGATATTAATTGTATACCAATTATAATATTATAATGAAAATCCAAGACAGAGAAGTTTATTTAAGAATGTGTACACTTCAAACTTTTTTTCACTATTAATCAAATTAAGGAATAAATTAAAAACACATATCAAACCTAATAAAAATTCAGTTTGTAGTAAATAAAGCGATTGTCAGTTTTGTCTCTATTTCGGTGTTTGGACCGAAAGGAACAGAGTCAGATTCCAAAAGAATAAAACCACGTTAGATCAAATTTGTTCATTAGCCTGCTTCTGAACTTGCTAATGAGTATCCGGTGAAGACATAAGCGCATATGCAGGTGACAGTAGAACATTACTACATAATTAAGAAGGGAATCAGAAGGTTGAAAAGCGGTTGTCTTCTAGTATGCCTAACAGTTTAGGTATTAAGTGATCTAAGTATATAGTCAGTAAAACGTTCAAATATATAGTGATGTGGCAGACCCTGTTGTGACTACACTTTTATGTTCACTGTGAAGACAACTATCAAGGAATCACTGTCTAGCTTGTTGATTATGCCAAGGTATAAACGACAGTAGGAAGTCTGGGATAATGTCAAAAACATGTTAAAAAAATGTCCACGTTTACAACTGTTGCATATTTTCCTGGCATACCCAGAATTATAGACATTGATTCCTTTAATTTACATGTGAAATTGTAATGTAAGTAAATATTAGGTAAAAAAAGTTTTCTAATTGATAAAAAAAAACACGATGCATTTCTTCTTAATTTATTAGTATACAGACGTTAGAAACAAATATAACAACGAAATATTGAACTGTTTATTACTGACTTAACCTTTCACTCGGCATTTTTAAAATTCTATTGTTATTGACGAGATATGAACATAACTAATGCATAAGACGATATTTCAGAAGTAAAAAAAAAACATCTTAAAGAAAATGCCATCGATATATCTGAATGTCGAGTTGAAGGTCACAAGAAGTGTTTCCTTCATGAAAATGAAACATTATAGAAATAAAGAACAGTATACAAGATCAAATGTCCATTAAACAATGCGAAAGAGGAGCATAGCAAACATGGACCTACAAAACCTCAGAGGTGGGATCGGGTGCCAAAGAGGAGTGAGCATCCTCTTCGGACCGGTCACACCCTCAGTGTGCTCCTCGACATAATTGGGAAATAACTAAAAATCCGTCGTCAATTCAGTGTATAAATGATAGACTAACAATTACTTTTAAAACCGTCAGTCAGCTTTTGACTCAATCATAAATTGTATTTGCTGACAAGGTCATTAATTGACCATAGAACTTACGAAATGATGACTTTAAACGAGACTGCTAATATTTTGTTTCATAAACTTGTTTGTCAATAATTTACCTCGTTTTAGAAGTTGTTAATATATAGCCATGCTCTTGCGTATCGAATCAACTGAGATATATAAACTTTGTATGCAGGTTATGAAGGTAAATTGCTGCATAATTAAGGGAAGTTGACGATTTTAAGTTAAAGTCATCACATTTATCATAGAGCTTGGTTATTAGATTATCATTGTCTTTTTCAAGTAAAATATGAAACAGATGTGTCAAACTCTGTGGTATCTTTTATCATAAGCTCACCAGGATATTTCGTATCGACATATAAGAATGGTAGTAAACATTATTAATTGAAAAGACGTTTTCAATATTTCTAAATGTCGAGTTGCAGGCCACAGCGAGTGTTTTCTTCTTTTCACGTATAAGATTTTGAATAATTTCTCTCTCATATAGAAGTCTTGACGTTTTTTTAATACATGTACATCATTTTGAGACGGAATTGCAATGCGTAAGTCAAGTAGTTTGAACTAAATTTTATTTTAAATGAAAGTCTTTAAGTCTCCTTTAATAAAAAAAAATAAATGTTCAGTGTCAATTTAAATTCAAATGAAATCTTACGTCTAACCCTTTAAAGTGTTCTGTGTTTAAGGAAATTATTTTTTCACTAATGAGAATAACAATTAGGAAATTTCTCTAGTGTACATGTATATATTATATGCTTTAAAATAGACATGGTGTGTCGAAAATGTATGAAAATACAAATCCTGATTCGTGGTCATTGGTTTCCGGTACTTGTACATATTGCAATATTTTTGAAAAAAGAGAAATAAACCATAACCAATCTGTTAAAGTCAACCCAAGGAAACATATATTTTATTTTATCGGAGGAATTTTTTTCGAGTCGTTCAAATATTTTGAACTGATGCATGTAGATAGATAAATTTAAATGATGCTTTCAGTGTTTAAGCTCTTCATTCTATGGATTAACTGCTGTGTTACTTTACTTTTCGTAAATTTCATAAAAGGTAAGTCTTTTTTGTTAGGCTTAAATAAGTAAACAAACAATATATAGTCTAAAAATACTTAACACTAATACGGTAGATGCAGATGAATCAAATTATTTTATAGGATAAAAAATGAGCTTATTCCATGTTGATCCAATACACTTGAAAAGTTGTATTTTTGAATTGTTTAGAAGTTGAATCTCAAAGATGTGAAGCACAACAGTCTTCTACAAATGGTTCATTTCTTGCAAATAACGCTTGTGATGACGACATGGAGACGTATTCTTTAACCGGGGATGACGCAAACCAGATATGGTCAATGGCACTTGAAAGGGCTCGTAAAATCTTTTGGATTTTCCTTAGCATTAGTTGTGGTAATTTGATTCGTAAAATATCAAGACGCTTCAAGATTTCTACATAAAAACTGCTTTAACATCGTATGCATGTTTGAAAATAAACAGCTTTTAAATCATTTTTTCCAATGCAAACAATTTACCCTGTGTTTTTCTTATTTTAAAGGAAGTTATGATATCCATGTACAACTAAACACATCTAAAATTCAAACTTGTAATCATATCGAGCGAATGTGCAATGTAACCAGTGAGGCTGAAATTGTAACTTGCAACTCTTCTGGAAACATGTTTGGAAACAAAATCATCATAAAGAAATTAGATTACGGTGTTCTGCAAATTAGAGAAGTCAAATCAATAGGTATAATTTTTTCGGATTAAAAAAAAAACTTATTACAAGAAAATGCTTGCTTTCAGGGGTGAATGATTTGGGGTTTGATTTTCATCATTTTTTCCAAGGAGGGATTTATTACTGAAAAATTAAAGTTCTATATATTTTTCTCTATCCTACCCTTTTCATACATAATTAAATGGTTTTATAAATTTTTTTTCCTCTCGCGACTAGATTTTTCCACCTTGCAAGAGGTTGCAGTAAAAAAGCAGTCTATTGTTCTCAAGGGGAAGGATGCTTTTGATGGCAATCTAGATTCCTACATTGTAACAAAGGAAAATATTAATGCAAAATGGTATATGAGTATGGAAAAAACGTATGGTATAAAATGGATACTTATTTCCATTCGAGGAGGTACTGCGTTAAATTAGTTCATTTACATTTCAGAAATCTTAACAGATTTCCTAGACATTATATATTATGATTAACTTTGATTCTATATTTAATTAGGGAATTACGAGTTGCACATAACAGCTGAGAATCAGACCCTTCCCGATGAATTGACTCTTTGCCGAGTCTTTAATTTACTTAACCCAACTAAAGCATATCAGAATATCATAGAATGTGAAAGACAAATGACAGGAAACTCAATCATAATAAAAAGGACAGATGAAGGGCCAATTAGACTGTTTGAAGTACATCCAATAGGTAATTATTATCAAATGTACATGTATCAGTAACAAATAACGCACTTTTTAACCTTTAGTTACCAAATTTTGTTATAAGTAGTATGCTTGAATCTATTTGATCAAATTAACATCAAAGTTATGTCAAAAAAATGACCAGCCATGGATTTTCAAACGGATATACAACTAGAGCAAAGCTCGTTGCAAAGCAACGAGTAGGTCTTCCGTCCTGTTTGACCGGAAGTAGCTTTCATTTTTCACAAAAATGAGAAATAACGCCCAAAAATGCTTTGAATCCTCTAAAGCTATATGTTAATGAATGCAAAAATAAGCCATTTTTTGCTACTTCCGGTTTGACCGGAAATGATGATGACGCACGGAATATTAATTTTTAAGCTCCCAGAGACGTATGTTACCCGAAAACTTGTCAAAAACGGCAAAAATACGTGTTTTCCGACTACTTCCTGTTTGGCCGGAAGTGACGACGCTGGACGTATTTTGACAACTCCATTAGATTAAGTTTGACATTTTCAACTACTTTGCTTCTTTAATGTATAACAAATTCTCAATACTTTTTGAGATATCTGGAAAAAAACTTTGGCCCCTCTAAATCCCTTAATTAAGGGGTCAGCCCTTTTTCGACATATCATTTGAAAGATCTTCTAATTCTGAACAAATTATGTTCCATATATTTTAACAAAATATTTTTAGTTTAGAAGATAAAAAGCAAAATATGAGTAATTTTTGGTTCTTTTAAGCGTTCTAATTTTTGACCCCTATATAGCGCCATTTTGAATAGAGAAATCGAAAAACAAAAACCGATGTGCACAACTTCAATCCTTTTGTTATCTAAAATCAGTAGAATTTCTGCTCCAGCTTTAGCCGTATCTGAGCCTTTGTCTGGAAACGAAAGCCTATAAATTTTCGTTTAAAGGGAAATAACTCAAAACCGGAAGTGACTTTTTAAAATTTAAGTCAGCATTCTGATAGAGTTTATAAACGTCTATAACCTCTGAAAAAATGAGCGAAATCTGTTGAGAAATGAGTGAGATATGAGGCCTCAAAGTTGCGGTCTAGGAAGTAGAAGAAAAAAAAGAATAATAATCTTTACCATCAGAATCAGTAGAAGGTCATCCGTTGGAAACGGAAGACCTTAATTAAACAAGTCCTTTAGTCGCTAGAAGTGGGGGACGGCGGGTATAAATTTCGGTCTGTCTGTGCCTCCCTCTGGCTATCCGTCTGTATTTATGTCTGTCTATAGCAATTATCTTTTGCAATAAAATTTTACTTAACAACTACCTTTGGCCTGAAGAACACCCTTATCTATTTTGAGGTCAAACAGTCAAAGCACAAGATGGTAATTAATATCGTCTGTCTATGTGTTAAACTTTCATTTCCATATGCGTCATATCAAGCAGCTTTTGAGCTTTTTCAATGAAATTTTATACAGCATAACTTGCTATTGCCCCGCTCTTTCTTCCCAAAATGTCTTCTACTCACAATCTAGATCCGCGCATGCTCTTCTTTTTTCTTTAGACAGATTCCTTGAATTTTTTGTTTTGTATATTCCATGCTGCTAATTTTGATGAAATTTATTGTAGTTTGTCCCGCTTACCATTATGGAATAAATTGTGCTAAATGCAGAAAGGCGTGCGTTTCCTGTCATCCTGTATCAGGTGTATGTAATCATTGCTTTGGACCTTTCTTTGGTGACCTTTGTCAGTATCAATGTCCAACAACGTGCCTGAAAACATGTGACCAAGAGACCGGAAGTTGTGACAGCTGTATTGATGGACATGGTGGAAAATACTGTGAACTTCAAATGTCTACAGATTGTAGGTTTATAAATCTCTATTTAATCAAACCATTTTTTATGTTCTTTCTTTCATATTCCTTTTTGACGTCTTTTTGGTCTTTTGTACATACACTAGTGTATATTATTCCTACATTATTCATTTTCACACGTAGTAATTGTTATTTCAAATAGGAACAGAACTGTCATTGGATTACCTAAGAATCAAACAGGAGCATTCTTAAAATAAACAGGAATCTATTTAGTTTTGTGTATAGAATTAAATATCAACTGTTTTATCTAGAAAAAAATCTAAGAGGAGATAATTATAACTTATTTACAAACATCATAGATTGATATCAACAATCTTGCAAATTTTATGGTGGATCATCTTATTAGCAAAAACAATTTATCATTTAGTCGAGCATTGACTGAAAATTTCCTACAAAAAATTAACCATTATTCATACTCCAGTGTCTAGATATTTTTTGTTTGTCCCATCAGGAAAAGGAGCATATGGCGGCATGAAACCTGATTCTATTTCCGTTCTACATGATTTAGATATCTGCGTTTGATTCAATTTCCTTCCATTTTTATAATGATTACTGTTTATTGTCTTAATTTTCCATTGTATTAATTAAGCTTTGCTAATTTCAATTGATAAGTAAGATGTCCATTTTTTCGAGTAGACAAAAAAACTGAAGCAAATTCCGAGCAGAACAAGTCTAGTACTGTTGTGATAGAAGAACTACATGTAAGAGGTATTGCCATTTATTTCAATATAACTTGTCGACCCCTCTCGTCAATTTTCCCGTGTTTGTCGTACATTTTAGAGGCAACGATAACATAAAGCGCAAGATACCAATTTATGATATTTACCAGGGTATAGAGGTAATCTTTTTTCTTTTGTATTTTTGGTCTTTACAAAAAAATCCTGCATTTTATTCAATGATTCTCTTGAAGAAAGAGGTATGTACTCTTAAAGATTAATCAGAAGTCCATGTGTGTGTATTACAAAATTAATTTTTATGGGCTTGAATTGCCAAAAGTTTTGTTTTTAATGCGGGCGTTTAGAGTACAATCGTGTTTCTTTTTTGAAGATAGAGATGATAAAGAAGATTCAATTCAATTCCCAATCCTCCTGGTGGCTCTGAGTGCATTGGTTCTTTTATTACTCCTGGTTATCATTTTTCTCTTCGTATCAAAGTAACGTTTTTTGATATCCTCAAAAGTTTTTTTTATGAATTTTGGCATTTTACAAGTGATTATAAATCATGTTTTATTAAATTAAAAATACTTGCAGATAAGAATAATCATGGCTTCTAAAATATTTTCCCATTTAGATATTTTCTTTCATTACCCAATAAATATAATAAAATTTATAGTTTACATAATGTACGAATTAAAGTAAATAATTTGAGACATTTTTTAATTTTCAATATAAAAAAAAGCATTGCAATTTTTTTTTTCTTCGGAATCTTAGTATTCGCTAGAAAAGAGTACCAGTCTTATAATATTTATACAATACGATATTCTCGTTTCAGTTTCATTTTAATGCTTTATTTGAAATGTTTTTCAACGTTATAGGCGGAAAAAAGAAAAGATTAACATAGAAGGGGAAAGTGTTTTAGCCATCAATCTTCAGAGATCAGAGTCGAGAAATGAGTCGGATCTAGAGGAGATTCCTCAAAACGAGGCTAATTATGTAGAAGAGGAAGTCGTGGTCGTCGAGTACAGTAATCTGACGTCACAGAGGGTCTCTTTAGATCAATTTATAAGAGAAATACCAGACAAAAAGAGCAGTGGTATACTAGAGAAAGAATATGATGTACGTAAACGTTAATCTTTTTTTATACTTTCTCAGACGAAATACTTATTGACAATTGATATTGTATTTAATGTCTGTAAAACAAACTTAGACAGTATAGTTTGTGATAATCATTTTTATGAGTAACAGGGTCTTGAGAGAAAACCAGTTATTATTTCGGGTTCATCCTTTAGTCGAGTGCAACGAAATTATACTGATAATCATTTTATCCGATTAATATCCCCTGAATCCCGTGGATATCACTCACTGGTTTTTTTGGGATATCCCACAGCTGTTACCTCATAATGGGTTTTGCATGAGAGATATGAAGTATAATTAAGTGGATTCCTATTTTTAGACAGAATAGAAAAATAATAGCGATGCATAATTCAATGGAAAAAATTATCTCCCAAGACTAATGGTTTAAATTGAATTTTATCCAATTCGTTATGTGTTTTTTTTAAAACCCTTTTCAAGCCTCAGGGATAAAAACACGCTGTAAGTATTTAATTGCAAAATCGACTTTTTAATTTAATGAATGAATCAGTTTGCTGTTTACATTTAATAATAGGACCTTCCGAACGGATTATTGGAATCTTATTCGGACGCACTTAAAGCTTTGAACAGGAAGGGGAACCGATACAAAGGAATCTATCCCTGTCAGTGCAATTTCTGATCATTTTTCAATTGATTTTTTCATTTGATTCTCACCTTCAGATACCCACCTGGTGATTTCGTCTTTCAAACGAGCTCTATCACCTATGGGTATCTGCCTTTTTGATTTTATGAAATCTGCGTTCATTTTTTTGATGACCATAATCGTGTAAAGTTGGTCAGAGACAGAACAGAAGAGAATGAAGACAATGATTTTTTTAATGCTTCGTACATTTATGTCAGTATTAAATCAATTTATTGCATGCATTATACAAAGTATAAAAACTTTCTTTAAACATGTTAAATAAGAAGGAACCTTTTTTTCCCACGTTTTAAATACCATTGACGATAAAGGAAGAATTTATTGAAGTTGTTGCAGTTTATTTCTGTGTTTTAATATTTTATTCTAGGGTTTCAACAAGGAACAAGCCTACATAGCTGCACAAGGTACATTTAAGTTTTATTAATGAACATATAACTTAATTTCCTCAAAGTGCATATATGAGCAATTCTTGAACTTTGAGCAATTAATGAAAATTATTAGTCAATTTTAATACTTCCTTTTAGTAAATTGAATGCATTTAAAGTTATTTTAAATGATCCTGTTATATAATCAAAATAATACATAAACAAAATCTGAAGAAAAAATGTCTGAGGTCACTTTTGATACAAAATTAAAAATTATGCGTAATTTTTTAATGTTTATGTTTTGACTTTTTATTCAAGGAGAGGTGTATTTAGGCATTGCCTCTGTTCCAATTATTGTTTCATTAAAATATTATTAAAGTAATTATATAAATTAACTGATGATCTATCAATTAGCTTTATGTAAATAGGTCCTTTCAATCCTAAGACATTAGAGGATTTCTGGACAGTGATATGGCAAAACAACTCAACACGAATCATTATGTTAACAAGTCTGTACGAAGGCGATAAGGTGATGGTCATCAACAAACTTTTGCGAGGAGCGCTGGCTGGCTTTTACAGTTGACTTTTTTTTTTTTTTTTTTTTTTTTTTTTTTTTTACACTTTTTTAAAGCACGGATAAGTTGCCTATGAAGAAAACGACAAGCATATTACCCTTAACTCCCGGTCTTCACATGTTAGTGTAATGTGCAAAACACCATTACTATGACCACTAGAAGTGTTTTCTCATCTATTATCAATTCTAGATCTGTACCTCCGTAGGTGATACAGGTGTAAATGTCCAAGTAATTCGACAATTGTAAAAGTGCTCCTCGCAATAGTTCAACATCAATATAAAACGTTTACA
>NW_026928378.1:0-34032 GCF_032062105.1 Saccostrea cuccullata | reverse complement strand
GCGATCTGATTGGTAAAAATTCAACCCCACATAAGAAATGGATCGGTGTATTAGACTCGGCCTTCTTTTTGTATCCTTAACTGTGCTGCATGGTGTCATGTTGATGTGTAGTAAGGTTTCGGAATATTCATAAAGACCCGGGGTTAAAAAGGGGTCGAAAATGAGATGTAGATGTAGACTTGTCATGTAGATGTGCAGTAAGGTTTCGGAATTTTGATTTTGCCTCAGGGGGTCAAATGGGGGTTGAATAATGACGTTTTTTATGCAAAAAGCCCCGTCTTTCCTGACTCCTCCTACATTTTACTCAGTAGCTTAATCACTTTGGGATATGGTTGGTGGTCTAATCACCTTTTGGAAAATTGTTGAAGGTGTCATGTTAATATGCAGTAAGGTTTCGGCATTTTCATTTAGCCCCTGGGTTAAAAAGGGTCGAAAATGACGTTTTTTTATGCAAAAAGCCCCGTCTTCCCTGAACTCCTCCTACATTTTACAAAATAGCCTAGCCATGTGGTTTATATCATGTAGATGTGCAGAAAGGTTTCGGAATTTTGATTTAGCCCCGGGGGGTCGAAAAATGACATTTTTAATGCAAAAAGCATTTTTTGCGTCTTCCCTGAACTCCTCCCACATTTTACACAGTACCCTAATTACCTTTAGGGAGATGGTTCGAGTTGTCATGTAGATTTGCAGTAGGGTTTCGGAATTTTGATTTTGCCGAAGGGGTTCAAATGGGGATCGAAAAATGACGTTTTTTATGCAAAAGGAGCCGTCTTCCCTGAACTCCTTCTACATTTTACAGAGTAGTTTAATCACCTTTTGGGATATGGTTGGTAGTATCATGTAGATGTGCAGTTAGCTAGGTTGCGGAATTTTGATTTTGCCGAAGGGGTTCAAATGGGGGTCGAAAATTGACGTTTTTTTATGCAAAAAGCCCCGTCTTCCCTGAACTCCTCCTACATTTTACACAGTAGCCTTATCACCTTTTGGGAGATGGTTGGTGGTGTCATGTAGATGTGCAGTAAGGTTTCGGAATTTTCATTTTGCCGCGGGGGTCAAAAGGGGTCGAAAAATGATGGTTCTTGTGCAAAAAGCCCCGTCTTCCCTGACTCCTTCTACATTTTACTCAGTAGCTTAATCATCTTTTAGGATATGGATGGCGGTGTCATGTAGATGTGTAGTAAAGTTTCGGAATTTTGATTTTGCCCCGAGGTGATAAGAGTCAAAATCAGCAAGCATCGAGCATTTTGTTTAAAAATGTGGAAAGTGGCATAGAAACAGATTTGGTTAAAAATCATATATAAATTTTCAGAACAAAGGGTATGACAGAAAAAAGCAAGCAAAAAGTAATTTTTGGCATTGTTGCTATGGAAACCACGCGCCTTTCAAATAGCGTGTTTTGAACTTTATCTTGACACTTGAATTTATAGTAAAACAAATACTTTTTTATTTCTTGTCATTAAAAAAAGCTTTTAAAATTATTATTTTGTTTATATAAATATACTCTGTTTCAACAACTGTTGATTATTGAAATTCTCTTCACCTTTTGATAAATATAACTAGTTTTTGGAGGTTTGTTTTGCTTTAAAAAACAGCAAATTTGAAGTACTCTTTAAGAAATCCACAACCACATTAAAGCTTATTAACACAAAATATTTATCAAACATTATTTGTTCTAGAAGAATCAAGAAAAAAATTTGCAGGCAACTAAAGCATTTATATTTGATAACTGATTTAAATCCATAACTTTCTGTCATTTTTGCCTCAAATTACCTCCCTTTGGTATAGCTCTCTAACATAGGAGGAATAAACGGTAGTTTGCTTACATTGTTTTCAATAACAATGTACAGAAGACTAGCAGAAAATTACTAACTTGGAGCAGTCTGAGTCTCAGTTTTGGCGTTTTCATGAGTCTTAATTACGGTGAGTGATTGAAATTTTTACAATTTACCATTTTAACATTTACTGAAGAATGTATAGTAGCATAATTAAATTAACCATGCAGTAAAATATGTAACACTTGGCAAGTGTTTTTGCACATTTTAATTTAATTCTGGTTGATTATATATGTTAGTATTAATTACTTTTTTATTTTATAAGTTAAACTAAAAAGAAAAGATTATGCATGGCCTGAGGAACCAGAAAGGGGGGGGTGGGGGTATGCGCCCCCCAATAATATTGCCGATATTAAACTATGAATATGATATGATAACATGAAATTAAATTCCCCAACTCAGATTGTTTCTGTGGGCCTAACGTGAAAAAATTGGTCATGATCAGTCACATAACTGTATCCTAAATTATAAAGTTTAATTTTAATTTGTTGTTTTCACGGTATGTATGTAACCAAAGTCACTCACCAGCTATAATGATTATAATTGAAGGTCGGGTAAATAAAAATTTTGTATATAATAGTTGATATCTTTATCAATTTAGATAATACCCGCTTTTTTACATGAAAAATCATGAATTAATGAAAACCAACATTGTTATGAAATATTTGTAAAATGGAATGACCTTTGTTATGGCGTCCGTAAAAAAATTAAAAAGGGGCAGGGGGTTAACTCTGTATTTAATATATTTTTGTTTAGGAAAGGGGATTACCTTGGAAGTATTTTGATACAGACAAGTGTATTATGTAGTGGACTTTTGGTAACTGAATTGAATGTATACCACAATTAAATAATTAATTTAAAAAAAAAATAACTTTGCTGATGTCATCCAGTGTTTATTTGTAAAAGAAAATTCATATTCAGCTAACATTTTCTCCGGTACCACTGAACTAATTTAAGTCAACTAGGTTCAAATAATAAGCATCATTAGATTTAAAACACGTTAATTAATGAAATGAATATCTATACTCCATTTTTTCTTTGGGAGGGGGTATTGGAAAGAAATGAAAACATTATTTAGAGTTTTGACAAAACCTATAACCATTTGACCTTTTTATTCAAGTTTTTAAATTTGAGGAATATCTAAAATCGATACGGTCTCAACTTTGTGTTGTATACTTCTGTTTTTAGAATGCCAAACTCGGAAAGAAGTAGAAACAGATTGAGAATTGGATGAGCTGATGCTATAGAATTAGACAGGATAAACGTGTAAATAATACATTTAGTAAAACGTTAACTTTTTTAGCTCACCTGGACCGAAGCTTTTCTGATCACATTTTGTCCCTCTGTCTGTCTGTCTGTCTGTCTGTCTGTCTAGCTGTCCGTCGGTAAACATTTCAAACTTGGTACAAAGCATCCTTGGGTAAAGGGGAATTTAAATTGTTAAAAAAGGATCAAGTCCCCTCACAAGGGGGAGATAATCAAGAAAAGTCAAAAATAGGTCTAAATTATAAAAATCATGACCCCCAGAGGAAGGACGGGGCCACAATTGGTAATCAAAGTTTTACCTAGAAATATATAGGAAAAATCTTTGAAAATCTTCTCAAGAACCACTGGGCCAGAAAAGCTGAAACTTATGTGCACATGGATCGTGGGGTAGATTTCAAAATGTCTAAATTATGATCAGTGGTGTAGGGTCGGGATGCATTATGTATTACAAGGGGATATCTGGTAAAGAACAGAATGGTCAAAGCTTCGCAGGTGAGCGATGTAGCCCATGGGCCTCTTGTTTAAAATAAAATGATAAATCATTGGAATTTAATTGATTCCAATAAACATGCTTTGCATTCATCATCATTGCTCAACCTTAACTAGAAATGGTTCCAAGTATGTGAAGGCAAAGCTGTATAATTTTTATTACATTTTAATTTTATCACTTTTTTCAGATTATGAGAATCAGTATTACAGTACAGACCATTGATGTGGAGAGTGTTACCGGAGACTCAGGGATCCAGGAAATTGATCCATAAATTGTACATTGTATTCATGAAAGTGGATCAAATAAAAATGTTCAATCCAAAAGTAACATTCTTTGTTTGTCTGTTAGCCTTTTTTTAATTGATGTAAATCTCATAACTATCAATTTTTATCATGTAGATTCATAATAAGATAGTAGAAGAATCTGAAACATATCATTATATTCTGCATTTTGAAGTGTCATAATTAAAAGAAGGTCAATATTAAAAGATCAATCAATAAATTTCAAAACTGACAATGTTTTTGTGAGAAAAAAGAAAGAGGGATGGTTTAAAGTCAGACGACACGTTCCTCAAATTTATGTTTTGTATCTCTAGGTATTATATACTGACATTTTTTTGCTAAAGTGGTGATAGATAAGTCATAACTTGATACAATAATTAGTAGAGCAGATGTGTATCTTTTATAAGATGTAAACATTAAACCATATATTTAAACGAAATATTAAAAATTCTATCGAAATTTGGAGGTTCCGTTTCTCTTGCGTGTCAGTATATATAAAAAAAAATATTCATATCTGTCATTCTCATCTGATTTCTACCATTAGGGTTATTATGAAATATCTTTTAGGGTCAGTTCAAGTGTAGACTTTCATATATATACGAGTATATATAGCCCTTTCAGATTTTTATTTTAGGCACCTGTAGCTACTGAGGTCTAAGCTGTCGTGCAATATTTTTTCTTAATTAGAACAGCAGGAGAATATATCATCGATTCAATACCAAAGGTTGCAGTCATTCGTTCTTGATAGACTTGGTATCGTTTTTGAAAGTGCATGGTGTGGGGTAGGCAGCATAAAAACTGCAAGAAAACAAGAAGTGTTAGTGAAACACTGATGCCCCCGTATGGCAACATAGCGAAGGTTAAGCTTTCTCAAATGCAGATCAAATATGTTGGTACCTAAAGTAAGGCCTTTTTCACAAGAAATGCAAATTAATGTGAAATATAAAACACTAGCATTACCTATTCAAGGGTTATGACCATGGTTAACATATTTGAAGTATGAAAGCCCTAGTCCTAACCCTTCAAAAATTATGGTCAAGGTTGTATTTTTAAAGTAGGTCAAAACTCCAAAGTCAAGGTCAATGGGTCAAGGTTCTTGGTATCCTATGAAGCGTCTTTTCACAAGGATTACATATGTTAAGTGTGTTAACTCTTGCACTTTTTGTTTAAAAGTTATAGCCAAAGTTATTTTTTTTTCATAAGTACAAAATCTCCAAGGTCAAGGTCAAAAGGTCAGGGTTGTTGCTATCAAATGAAAGGTCTTTCCACAAACAATAATATGTCAAGTATTAATGTTCTGGTGTATACTGTTCAAAAGATATGGCTGAAGTAAATATTCAAATTTTTTGTGTAAAAGTGTGTCAAACTCCAAGGTCAAAGTCAAAAGGTCAAATTTGGTGGTACCCCCAAAAAAAGGTTTTGTCACAAGAAATACATATGTGAAGTATGAAAGCCCTAGTCTTAAACTTTTAAAGATTATGGTCAAGGTTGTATTTCTAAAGTAGGTCAAACGCAAAGGTCAAGGTCAATGGGTCAAGAGTCTTTGTATCTTATAAAGCGTCTTCTCACAAGGATTATATATGTGAAGTATTTATGCCATAGCCCTTTCTGTTCAAAAGCTAAAACCATGGTTAAAGTTTTTTCATAGGTACAAAAATCTCCAAGGTCAAGGTAAGAAGGTCAAGGTTGTTTGTATCAAATGAAAGGTCTTTCCACAAACAATACATATATTAATTATTAATGTTCTCGTTTATACTATTCAAAATATATGGTCAAAGTAAAAGTTCAAATTTTTTGTGTAAAAGTGGGTCAAACTCAAAGGTCAAGGTCAAAAGGTCAAATTTGGTGATACCCCAAAAAGGTTTTGTCACAAGAAATACACATGTGAAATATGAATGTCATAGCTCAACTAAATCAAAAGTTATGAGCAAGGTTAAAGTTTTTGCGGACAAACAGACAGAGAGACAGACAGACAGACACGACAAAAACTATATGCCCCCGAAACTTCATTTACGGGGGCATAAAAAGTGGGGAAATTCTCCAAACTCTGGGGGGGGGGTAAACATCAGGTTATGTTGAGAAAAAAAGTTTGGTGGGGGATGTCATCCCCCCTTACCCAACCCAAACCTGGCGCTACATGCCTGATTGATATGGTTTTACTTTAAAATTATGTGAGCTGTAATAGCGACTCTCTTTCATATAGAATTATTGTGAGCAATCTCATAAAATGATACCCCCCTCTTGCTATTGCATTAAATGTTTTTATTACAAAAAAGGTCCAAATATTAATTTAAAACCTTTTTAAAATTTTGCTATTGTATATATACATACCAAAATGACTATGACATATACTCATGTCGTAGGTAGTAAAACCGTTGTGTTAAGCACAAACTTCCAATTTCTTTTCATTCGAAGTTAAATATGTAAAATTTGCCAAACTCATATAGCACATCTTTACTGCAGTCAAGGTCAAACATGCCCAAATGAACTTTGGTCAAGGTCATGTCAAACCTACAGCTCAAAAATAATCCCTGAGATGAAACTTCAAGTCTTTTCATTAGAATGTTACAGAATGGGCAAAGATTGCACTATTCTTATACAAATGACCTTGAACTTGTTCAAATAACCTTGGGTCAAGTTTTAGACACATTTCTAGATCATAAGCAATCTTATTATCAAGTATGAACTTTCAGTGGCACTTCATTGAACTGTTATGGACAAGTCAAAATTTTACATACATATGGATGGGTGAACAAGGTGATTCCTCCCCCCCCCCCCCCCTTCCAAGTTTCGTTTGTGATGAATATAAAAAATTCCTTTTGAAATTGAATATGCATTTATTTATCAACAATATTAAAATTATGAGTATACTTTGATCAGAACCAATATAACCAAAATAATCGACACTGTACATGTATTCAATTCACCCCCTCCCCTTCAAAAAAGCTTATAAATGCTAGATTGTCACACATTTTAACCATTTGTAACGTTTTTCTACTAAAGTTGCCTGCTAATTTTATTGTATAGATACAGCATATAGATAACCCCTAACAAGATCACACCATTCATTTTTCCAGCCGTGGTTGTAGATTTTGTGTATATAGTGATAAACATATGTCATTTTTTTTTAAATCAATAAGCATTGACGCCATGTTCTTTTCCCGTGGTCATGACAACAATATCACTACATAATTTTTGTTTTTGTTATTGTTGAAGAATAAAGTAAATCCATCAACAAATAAAGTATCCAAAACACCTCATCTTATCACGTTCAGAAAACAAATTCATAGTAAAATGTCTAAAAATCATTGATTTTTATAAGGATTTATGAACCCGTTGCTAAGAAAATGAATTTCCTTGGATACCAGTCCCTTCATACGTTCAAAAAAATTTTTAATTGTGTTTTAGCATTAGGTAAGACAAAATCTTTCATTTACCAAAAGCTTTTGAAAAAATAAAATTTATACTTTCAATTCAATGCTCGATGCTTGCTGATTTTGACTCTTAAGAACAGAACTTCCAGTCATGCAGGGGTTGCATGATATGTTTAAAGTTTTTTTTCATATACATATGTCTCTGGACTTTTTATGAAATAATCAGGTTAAAACTTTATGAAAAAAATCCCTTTCATATGACATTTCTTTGATGATGCAAACTTAACATATTAATTCAGATTAGAAATAAGAATGTTGGACAAAAAGGCTACAACATTTAATTGCCTTTAAGCTGCTTCAAATTTGTGAAATCGAAAATCAACTGAGTCAATTGATTCAAATTTTCAGGCAAAGGAAGTTAAAGTAAAAAGATGATGTAAATAGAACCTACCTGTTGTACCTGATGTGAAGGCATATTCAAAATAAATCTGAAATCTCCAATAACATCCTTTCACAGACACTAATTTAGTTTTAAATTCGGTGTTGCTCATCTCTGCAGAGACAAATGTTCTGATTGGTTACCTTGAATACCCATAATGCTCCCTGAGAGAAGTCTCATAGGATAAAAATTCTAAGTCAACATTTATTCTTGCTCATGCCATACTGATCTTCAATTATGAGCGAGGTATACATGAAATATTCACTGATATGTAGCTCATCTTTACTTATAAACGAAGTATTAACGAAATCCGTTCTTCAGTTATACTTACTTTGACTTTTAGTACACTTATAAGTAAATTTCAAAATTTATAAGTGACTTATAAATTGCTTATAAGTGGATTATAGTACACTTATAAGTTTCTATTCGTTTTTTTCTGTTAAGGCTCTTACATTATAAACAGTAGCCTAATCACCTTTAGGGAGATGAATGGTGGTGTCATGTAGATGTGCAGAAAGGTTTCAGAATTTTGATTTTGTCTCGGGGGGTCAAATGGGGGTCGAAAAATGAAGTTTTTTATGCAAGAAGCCCCGTCTTCCCTTGAATCCTCCTACATTTAACTCAGTAGCCTAATCACCTTAAATGAGAGGGTTGGAGGTGTCATGTAGATGTGCAGTAAGGTTACGTAATTTTGATTTTGCCTCTGGCGCCAAATGGGGATCGAAAATGACGTTTTTTATGCAAAAAGCCCCGTCTTCCCTGAACTCCTCCTACATCCTACATTTTACGTAGTAGTCTAATCATGTTTTAAGAGAGTTAAATGTATTGTAAATTATTTAAAAACATCAACGTCAAGGGGTAAAAAATCATTGCATGCTAGGAAACTCTTGAATTCTTACGAGTAATATACATGTGAATTGTGAAAGTCATATCTCTTCTCAATCAAAAGTTATTAGCAAATGCAACATTTTTGAAAAGTAGATTAAGCTTCAAGATCAAGGTCACAGAGTAAAAAGTCATGATTTATTTGGAAAGGTCTTATCACAGGTAATAATATACTTGCATGTATAATATGAATGCCCTAACTTTTCTCTTTCAAAATTATGAATTTAAAACAATGTAAATTTTTAGCAAGTAGGTCATACTTCAAGGTCACGGGTAAAAAAATCATGCTATTGTCACAGGTAAATACTAATACATATATTCAATTTGAATGCCTTGTCTCTTCTCATTCAATAGGTATGACCGTGATGACCAAGGTTAAATTTATTGTGACAGATGGACAGACTAACATACAGATGTACATATTTCTATGTGAATTGGTTAGAATTGGCCCTGTGGTTCTAGAGAAGAAGTTAAAAATGTAATAAGTTTCCATACAAACAGATGGACGACGGACGTAATGTGATAAGGAAACAAGAAAATCTCAAATTAGCAAAAAACGTATGATTCACAAGTATTTTGAAAGGGTTACCATGGTTACAGTATTTGAAAAGCTTTTTATGCCCCCGTAAACGAAGTTTGGGGGGCATATAGTTTTTGTCGTGTCTGTCTGTCTGTCTGTCTCTCTGTTTGTCCGCAAAAACTTTAACCTTGCCCATAACTTTTGATTTAGTGGAGCTATGACTTTCATATTTCATATGTGTATTCCTTGTGACAAGACCTTTCTTTGGGTACAACCAAATTTGACCTTTTGACCTTGACCTTGGTGTTTGACCCACTTTTACATGAAAATTTTAAAATTTTACTTTGGCCATATCTTTTGAACAGTAGTCACCAGAACGTTTATACTTCATATATGAAATGTTTGTTAAAAGTCCTTTCAATTGATACCAACAACTTTGACCCTTTGACCTTGACCTTGTAGATTTCCTTACTTGTAAAAAAACTTTAACCTTGGCAATAACTTTTGTACGGTAAAAGATAGGGCTTTCATACTTCATACATGTAATCCTTGTGAGAACATTTGATACCTTTGACCCTTTGACCTTGTCCTTTGAAATTGACTTACTTTAAAAAAGCAAACCTTGACCATAACTTTTAAAGATTTAGGGCTAGTGCTTTCATACTTTAAATTTTTTATCCTTATGACAAGACCTTTCTTTGATACCACCAAATTTGACCTTTTGACCTTGACCTTGGAGTTTGACCCACTTTTACAATGAAAATTTTAAAATTTTACAGTGGGCCATATCTTTTGATTGATTGATTGATTGAATACTGTTTCACGTACCCTCTCCCCTTGAATATTTCACTGATAAAAAAACTTTAACCATTGCCGGTGAAGGGCTTTCACATTTGGGCCTATGTAATTCTCGGCACTTCATTGGATACCTTTGAGCAGGGAGGGATCTTTAATAAAACACACCTGCTGTGACAGGGGCCTAGTGCTTTCATACTTTACATATTTTATCTTTATGACAAGACCTTTCATTTGATAACAATAACGCCTTTTGACCTTGACAAGCAAGGAGTTTGACCTACTTTTTAAGAAATCCTCAAAGGATCCATAACTTTTGAACAGTAGACACCAGGACATTTATACTTCACATATATAAAGTTTGTTAAAAGACCTTTCACTGGATAACAACAACTTTGACCCTTTGACCTTGACCTTGTAGATTCCCATACTTGTGAAAAAACTTTAACCTTGGCCATAACTTTTGAACGGTAAGGGATAGGGCTTTCATACTTCACATATGTAATCCTTGTGAGAGAACCCTTCCTTGGATACCAAGAATTTTGACCATTTGACCTTGACCTTTGAGATTGACCTACTTTAAAAAAGCAAACCTTGACCATGAATTTAAAGAGTTAGGGCTAGTGCTTTCATACTTTACATATTTGATTCTTATGACAAGATCTGTCATTTGATAATAATAACTTTGACCCTTTGACCTTGACCTTGGAGTTTGACCTACTTTAAAAAAAATGAACGTTGACCATAACTTCTGAACGGTTAGGGCTAGGGCTTTCATGCTCTACATAAGTATTTTATGTGGCAAGACCTTTCATTTGATACTAATTACATTGACCTTTTGACCTTGACCTTGGAGATTTTTGTACTTATTAAAAAACTTTATCATTAGCTTACTTTCAATTTCACAATGGTTTTCCAGTGAGAATACCCTACGTTTGGTACCAATTAATTAAATTAGCATTTAAGAAAAGCTTAATCTTTGCTATGTTGCCATACGGTGGCATCAGTGTTTAACAAACACATCTTGTTTCTAATCAAACTTATTTGATTGATAATCATTTCTCTTTTATGTTCTTTAACATCCACTAGTGTTAAACATGAAGTATATATCTGAATTATCAAATCTCTGAACTCTCTGTGTGAGTCTTATTATTCCATAACTTTTGATTTAGTGGAGCTCCTTTAGATTTACATTTTTCTCATGAAAATTTTCTTTTATTGTCAGAGATACCTGAGAGTTCGTTCAACAGATTATATTTAAATTTTACAGTGTAATGAAATCCACTAGAAATCCATGACGTTTGTTGAAATTTCTATAACACACGCGAAACCTTGTAGATTTCCGCTTGCGTTTAACCTTGGCCATATACATAGTAGCAGCTTTCAATTCACTCCTTGTGAGAAACATCAAACTGTATAATGTTTTGACTCGACCATAAATTTTTAGAATCCTGTTAAATTAATGTAAATGTACAATAAATGTGCTTTTTATGCCTCCGTAAAAAATTGAATATTGACCATTTTTGAACAGTAGACACCAGGCTATATAGTTATTTGTTGTGTCCTTCCGGATACTGTCTCTCTGTTTGTCTGTTTGTCCGCAAAAACTTTAACCTTGCCCATAACTTTTGATTTAGTGGAGCTATGACTTTCATATTTCATATATGTATTCCTTGTGACAAGACCTTTCTTTGGGTCCACCAAATTTGATCTTTAATAAAACAAACCTTGACCCTTACTTTTAAAGATTTGGGCTAGTGCTTTCATACTTTACTTTTACATGAAAATTTTTAAAAATTTTACTTTGGCCTTGGAGTTTGACCTCTTTTTAAGAAATTGAAAGTTGACCATAACTTTTGAACAGTAGACACCAGGACATTTAAACTTCACATATGTAATGTTTGTTAAAAGACTTTTCACTGGATACAAACAACCTTGACCCTTTGGCCTTGACCTTGTAGATTTCCGTACTTGTAAAAACTTTAACCTTGGCCATAACTTTTGAACGGTAAGGGATAGGGCTTTCAAACTTCACATATGTAATCCTTTTGAGAAGACTTTGCATTGGATACAAAGAGCTTTGACCCTTTGACCTTGACCTTGGAGTTTAACTTACTTTGAAAAAGCAAACCTTGACCATAAATTTTAAGAGTTAGGGCTAGTGCTTTCATACTTTACATATTTGATTCTTATGACAAGATCTTTCATTTGATAACAATAACTTTGACCCTTTGACCTTGGAGTTTGACCTACTTTTTAAAAAAATTGACCGTTGACCATAACTTCTGAACGGTTAGGGCTAGGGCTTTCATGCTCTACATTAAGTATTTTATGTGGCAAGACCTTTCATTTGATACTAATTACATTGGCCTTTTGACCTTGACCTTGGAGATTTTTGTACTTATTAAAAAACTTTATCATTAGCTTACTTTCAATTTCACAATGGTTTTCCAGTGAGAATACCCTACGTTTGGTACCAATTAATTAAATTAGCATTTAAGAAAAGCTTAATCTTTGCTATGCTGCCATACGGGGGCATCAGTGTTTTACAAACACATCTTGTTTTTCATGCAATGTTTGAGAAGCTGAAAATGTATGACATGTATCTATTGTTGAAAAAACTGAACATTTCAGAAAACAGTATGATTGAAAATAGTTAATCAAGGTGTTTTGAGAAGCAAAATAAAGCTAGTAAACTTTTATAGCTAATTCAACCACAGAACTTAGTCAATTTTAAGATGCACAACCTTTTCAACTCTTATAATTACTATTTTTAAAATATCTATATCATCATTTCTGATTCAAGGGAGAACAAGAGATACGACCAACATGTTCATGTTTTATCTTTTCTAAGTAAATTTTTTGTTATGAAAACATCTCTCTCGGGAAATTTTCCCTCATATGGAGACACCTGGCAGCACCTAAAAATAATGAAAACAAAATGTGTTTGTGAAACACTGTTGCACCCGTATGGCAGCTTATTGCGAAGGTTGAAGTTTTTCAAATGTATGTCAAACTCATAAGTCAATTCCAAAGGGTTAAAATTTTTGGTGTCAAAAGAAAGTCTTGTCACAAGGAATACACATGTGAAATAAGAAATCCCTTGTCAAAATTTAATTGCCAAGGTTAAAGTTTTTTTTAAAGGGGATCAAACTCTAGTGTCAAAGTCACACATATTTATACCTGTTGAAAGTTCAAAATCAATACATGTAAAGCATGAAAGCCCTAGCACTTACTGATCAAAATTTTGGCCGAGATTAAAGTTTGGTATTTTTCTTGTAAAAATGGGTAAAGATCCAAGGTCAAGGTCAAAAGGTCAAAATTGGTGGTACCCAAATAAAAGGTCTTATGAAATGTGGAAGCTCTGTGTATAACCCATCCCACTTAAAACTTATGGGCAAGGTTAAAGTTCCTGCGGACAAACAGACAGACAGACATAATATAAACACAGAAAACAAAATATGTATATAGTCAAATGAAAAAAAAATCATTTTGGAGTCACAAAATCAATCGTAATTTTAGAAACAGGGAGTGGCTAGGGAAATTGGATCTCCCCTTTGGAATTTGCTTTGTTATTAAAATAAGACTATATACTGAAGTAAATAAAAATGACTTTAGATATCCTCCCCTTTGAAAACATTGACCCCACTATCATTGTTTTAATTTTGTTTATTTGGTTTTTTTTTCTTTGCTTGTCAGGAAATTCTGGGCTGGAATTTTTTGACTGTGGTGTGAACCCCCTCCCCTCTCCCGAAAAAAAAATAATTCTGGACCTGCACCAGTAACTGAATGTCACATCGACAAGGGGAGATAACTTCACAATGTGAAATTCGTCTACTGTGGCATGCGAAGATCTTAAAACCTTTTTGTCCCCCGCTTGAAAAGTGGGGGATATAAATTTGGGTCTGTCCGTCCGTCCGTCTTTTTGTCCGTAACACTTTCGTTTCCACACGATATATCGAGAACCCTTCGAGTTTTTGCAATGAAATTTTGAATAGTAAAAAGGATTGATCATTATGAATATTGATTAGATGTTAAGAGAAGTAACTCAAAATAAAAAAAAAAACAGTGCTGGTATTTCTGGGTTTTGTTTCAATATTTTCATTTTCAGCCAAAGTATATGCATGTCAACGGAAATAAGGTTTCAACAATGTATTTTATGTATAAACCTTATGAAATAAATGGGTTTTGAAGAAAACGTATGGTTAAAAATAATATAGGCCCATTTTATCAACATTCTGCATGTACATAGGAAATGCATTGAAAATTGTAAAACATTCATTTGACAAAATCTTTAAAGGAAGGATGGCTTGATGGGTAAAAAGGACCTGAATAGAACATGTTTGGTACCATTAAACCTGTTCAAGAAAACTTGAAAAATTCTATACGAAAGCCAGAAACGTTGCTAATGTCCTTAATTCATAACAAACTATGTTTTAACATAATTTTTCTATCTAGCCTATTTAAAAAAACAAACAAACAAAACGTACGTGTCGTGAGGGTGTGTGTGTGTGGTGTCGGGAGGGGGGGGGGCATTAGTAAAAGAAAATTTAGAAAGTTCCAATTATGAGCAAAACATTTATCAAAATCTAATTTACATCATTAAATTATTTCTGTTTTTTCAGACTGGTAATGAGTTAAGCATATAGAATACATATAGGAGGCTCTGAGTCATAGGTCACATAGTCAAAGGGTCTGAAAATTTTATACTCAATTTGACGAATAAATATACTGTGTAAGTTATAGAATAGACTTTTTCCTGGGAAAGCCCAGTATGTAGGAATATGTATTTAGAGGCAAACAGCTAAGTGAGAATATAACTGTCTCATGACAGCAGCTAATTTTTCTTTACATTTTTACTTGCTACTTTCTTTTTTTACGGGTTCGGAGAATCCTTTGGGAGTAAGAGGGTATTATGACCGTGCGAAATGATTGATTGATTGATTGATTGTATACTGTTTAACGTCCCTCTCCAGAATCCGTGCGAAATGTATATTTTGCACATTCCTATATATTTTGTATTTTTGGCTTGTTTGTTCTTCTTCTTGATACGGAAAAAAGATATATATAGATTAAGAAGTGTCCGTCTAAACCGTTATGTTTACCTTATTGTCATAAGGTCCGTCTGTCTGTCCGTTTACCTAATTATCTAGAGAGTTTCCCCATATTCATATTGTACGGGGTGAAGAGTAGCCTATTCCCCAGAATGCTGTTATATGTTTTATTAACTTGAATAAATGTGGAAAATATTGCAAGTGTTGAGCTAATTTCTATTCACCGCCAAAGTAATAGACACTTAAAACGGGCGGTTATGATACTATGAAATTCATCAGCAATTAAACTATTATTACAAAGTGCACAAAGTCTTTCAGAAAATGGTATACCATACCACCTTCCAGTTTCTATGGGTAAATGATGATTTGTGGTGCGAAATTTTAACACTATTTTTTTTCTTAGGGGATAATTTAAAAAGTTTTTAAATCAAAAATTTTGTTTAAATATTCTGTAATTCTGTCCTTTAGAGGAATTATGTCACTGAACCAATTTTGAATGAATTGAACTGGTAATATTTGTTAAACAAATACCATTCATCCATTCATAATGGATATTGACGCCTTATTAAATAAGTCAAGTGCACATGCTATAAATTTTCTGAATACAAATGTTAATAAAGATTTAACGTATAAATGAATACTAGTAAAATATTTACACTTTTATTTTGAGGACACGATTTTTTTTTTTTGCCCAGTATGAGATCATTGAACATATATATATATATATATATATATATATATATATATATATATATATATATATATATAGATAAACGAAGTGTTGTGAGGTGTGTTGTATTTGTATTGTTTCATCACGCAGATATGTTAAGGCAGCACAATATCAGAATTCTGAGAATTTACATTTTTTGTAATATGTAACACTGATAAATCGGAGAAGTCATGGATAAAACTTTTACTATCATTATCCATTCTATGGACGTCAATGGTACTTACACTACGGGAAGCACTCCTCCACGACGTCATCATGTGACGTCTATAAATAGAACACGATGTGTTTGGGAAACACTGATGTTCCCTTATGGCAACATAGCAAGGATTAAAATTTTCTTAAATGCATATTTTAACCAGAAGTCTCTGTCGAGACTGTAGCTCTACTGATTTATACTTAAAACAAAGGAAGAGGAAAGTAGCAGTTGGGACTTGAGACATTAAATCAGCAATAAAGAGAAAAATGATCCTTGCCACTCATCAAAATAAAAACAGAATTATGTATCTTAGTATAGTCTACTTGTGTGCTAAGTTATACTGAAATCGGACCAAAACTGCAGGAGGGGTAGCATTTTGATAGAAATTTCTATTGTTAGTAACCACGGCAACACCGTTCATTGAAATCAAAAACCGATGCAGAGAATTATGTATCTTAGTGTAGTCTACTTGTTTGCCAAGTTATATCAAAATCAGAGCAAAACTGTAGGAGGAGTAGCATTTTGAAAGAATTTTACAGGAATTTCTATTTTTAGTAACCACGACAACACCGTTTATCGAAATCAAAAACCGATGCACAGAATTATGTATCTTAGTGTAGTCTACTTGTGTGCCAAGTTATATTGAAATCGGGCCAAATCTGTAGGAGGAGTAGCATTTTGAAAGAATTTCAAAGAAATTTCTATTTTTAGTAACCACGGCAACACCGTTCATCGAAATCAAAAACCGATGCACAGAATTATGTATCTTAGTGTAGTCTACTTGTTGAAATCGGACCAAAACTGTAGGAGGAGTAGCATTTTGAAAGAATTTCACAGAAATTTCTATTTTTAGTAACCACGGCAACACCGTTTATCGAAATCAAAAACCGATGCACGGAATTATGTATCTTAGTGTAGTCTACTTGTGTGTCAAGTTATATTGAAATCGGACCAAATCTGTAGGAGGAGTAGCATTTTGAAAGAATTTCACAGAAATTTCTATTTTTAGTAACCACGGCAACACCGTTCATCGAAATCAAAAACCGATGCACAGAATTATGTATCTTAGTGTAGTCAACTTGTGTGCTAAGTTGTATTGAAATCGGACCAAAACTGTAGGAGGAGTAGCATTTTGAAAGAATTTCACAGAAATTTCTATTTTTAGTAACCACGGCAACACCGTTCATCGAAATCAAAAACCGATGCACAGAATTATGTATCTTAGTGTAGTCAATTTGTGTGCCAAGTTACACTGAAATCGGACCAAAACTGTAGGAGGAGTAGCATTTTGAAAAATTGTTTACAGACAGACAGACCGACGGACGCATTACTATCGCATAAGCTCTTCTGGTCTCTGACCAGTAGAGCTAATAATATTGGTACCAAAGGTAGGGGTATTCTCACTGGAAATACAATTGTAAAATAAAATAAAATAGTTACCAAATATTATCCATGTCTTTACTTTCTTTACTGTGTATTCCCCATTCATTGCCTTTGGGTATTCGATCTTATACCTCAAATCCCCAGTTTTGGTTGTTGCCTGTTTCCTACATGCGTTTTCGTTGTAATTAATGTGGATAATGTTATTAGGTAAACGGCATGCACAACCAAATTTTTGAAAAACTTTAACATCAAGCAGTTTTACCCAGGTCATAACTTTTGCATATTACAAAATGATATCTTAAATAAAAAAAGGAATCCGGTAGGGGAATTGTAATGCTTATGCAATACTCTCAGAATGCTTGTTTTCTTTGCAGATGAGGTAATTTTACTCTCCGAATCAGCCGAAAATTTACAGAATCAATTGCACTTTTTTCTATCCACAAATTTTCCTGTAATGGGAGAAGACAATTCTGGCTATTCACAGCCTGTTTTTTCGTAACCTCTCGAATAAATTTTTAATAACACAATGGAGTTCAATCATTTATTGAACTAGTAATAAACAATAATGCATTAAATCCAGCAAAACGAACAATAAAAATTTTCGGGACGACCTGTCCCTACCTCAGGACAAAGAAAAAAGTTAAAAAGTCATTAAAACAAAGGAAACAAAAAACACCTAGCCTACTACTTAACTACTTAACATTAAATAAAATAAGTAGTTATTTACAGTGCTTTTTGTAAAATCCCATCCATGACCTTGTATCTACTTTAGGTTATAGATCCGACACTTACAATGAAGAATATACAATGTTGTTGGCTTTTTATATAACCAGCATGACCAAAAATACAAGAGGCCCATAGGCCACAGCGCTTACCTGAGTACATCCGCTAGAAAAAAGCACATATCAGATCAGAACTGAAAGTTTTATAAGGTTGGGGGGAGGGGCTTGAATTTTAACCCCCCCCCCCCAGGGGATCATGATTTGGACGAACTTGAAATCTACACTACCTGAGGATAATTCCATATAAATATTACTAATCATGGCTTTGAAGTACTTGAAAAGAAGATTTTAAAAGGTTTCCCTATATTTCCTATGAAAAACTTTGGTCGGCCATTTTGGCCCCACCCTACCCCCCGGGGTCATGATTTGAACGAACTTGAATCTACACTACCTGAGGATAATGCCACATGAGTTTCATCTTTCCTGGCCCAGTGGTTCTTGAGAAGAAGATTTTTAAAGAGGTTTCCTATATATTCCTATGTAAAACTTTGATCGGCCATTTTGGCCCCACCCTACCCCCGGGGGTCATGATTTGAAAAAACTTGAATTTACACTATCTGAGGATGATTCCACATGAGTTTCATCTTTCCTGCCCCTGTGGGTTCTTGATAAGAAGATTTTTTAAAAAATGACATTAATTTTTCTCTATTTCATCTCCCCTTGGAAAAGGGCGTGGCCCTTCATTTGAACAACTTGAATCCCCTATACCTAAGGATACTTAGTGGCAAGTTTGGTTGAAATGGGCCAGTGGTTCTTGAGAAGAAGATGAAAATGTGAAAAGTTAACAACAACGACAGACAACGGACAAATTTTGATCAGAACGTACCCCCGGGGATAGGGTGGGGCTAAAAATTTCTACAAGAGATGTTTG
This sequence comes from Saccostrea cuccullata, assembly GCF_032062105.1. Classification (NCBI taxonomy): domain Eukaryota; kingdom Metazoa; phylum Mollusca; class Bivalvia; order Ostreida; family Ostreidae; genus Saccostrea; species Saccostrea cuccullata. The sequence continues at coordinate 15,134 of NW_026928378.1, read as the reverse complement.
TGAAACACTTAGTCCCCCACCTCCTGGACATACAATTCCAAGGGGCATATTTGTTAAGAATTGCTCGATCGTACCGGAAGGAAGACCTGACCTAGATATTTTTATGATTAATATATATGGCAAAGTTTACTCCGGTTTGTTCAACCTCTGCAAAGATAAACGGAAACTGCAAATGAATGGATTTTTTTCTAAGTTCAAGGGGCACAACTCTGTTAAAATTGTTTGATCGTAGAACTTGGTTTAGATATTCTGATTAAGTTTCAATATGTGCAACCACTGCAAAGAATATGAAAAGAAACTTGATGGACCGCGACAGACAGCAGCAAAGCAAAATGCCCTCGCTTCTTCATAATGAGGCAAATATTTTCGTTGAAAAATGTAGTTCAAAATTTAATGCGAATGTACTATCACTGGAAAAAACAAATAAGCAAGGTATATTTCGGACTTATTTCTACTGACACTATAATCTGCTATTCTGTGAAAGGGTTCTAGGCAGTTAAAGGGCTATTATATAGAAAAGAAGGTCATACTCTAACACTAACATGTAACAGCCTTCTTAATTCGAAAAGAATTTATGTTTATGCTTTCATTTTGTCGCACAGTATTTCCCTCTGTTCGAATAATTTTGTCAAATATCTGCAACATAGACTGAAGAAATATTTCCTTTGCACCAATGTCTATATACTTATCCTTTTCTTTTAGATACTGGATAAAAAGAGTTTCATTTGAGCCAATTTTTTTCAGTTTATTTGCAAGAGCTTTAGGTGAAGAGAAATCAAGAGTGCTGATAAACGTTCCGTTTGGTATATATTCAGCTACATTTTTTGGCCCATTAATTACAGGTATAAGATCTAAATTTCCCAAAAATACATTAAATAATTTTTCTGTCGTATAGTCTTTACAAATGTTATTTTCAAAAGCAAAATAAAATTTATAATCACGAGAAAAATTTCGCAAGCATTCGTTTAGATATGGAGTTCGACTAAGACAAACAGCACTGCCACAGGAACCGAACATATCGACCTGTATATATTTCTTTAAATCAAGTATGTAATTTTTACGACGAGACGGTACTGGACAATGCCCTGACATCCACACGCCAAAATATTTCTTCTTCTGAAATACCTCCGTATAATTCTTCACCAAAAGGGAGGACCGTTTCTTAAGTGATCCATAAGGTCGATATATGTCTGAATCTCTGCGATATGACATCAACCAATCTAGACTAGTATTCCATTTCTGGTAGTCGTTAATCATGAAGGTAGGCGTTTCCATTGAGTTGAAAACCCAGATTTGACACTTAAATTTAGGGGGTGGAATCTTTCCCATAGTACTGTGTGTAAATATCACAACATCACTTCTTGATAAATCATTGTTATCCTTTGTCAAGATAAAGTATCGATGTTTTTCATGTGTTTGAAGTTTTGAATAATTAAACTCATCCATTAAATAGGATGGGATGTTGTACCACAATATTCTCCACTCTGTTTTATTTTTAAAGCGGCAATTTTGTTGAATGTTTATACGTTTCTCCAGATATTTTCCTTGAAAAATAAATCCAAGCAAGATGACTGCTAACCCAAAAAATATCAACAGGATAAACTTTAGAATTGTAATTTTCATGTTCCAAAATCTGAAAAAGAAAAAAATAACATTAAGGATGTTGCTGTGTTATTCCGAATGACAAAGTACTTTTGGCAATTCTTTTCAAGTATTTTTTTTTTGATTCGTCAATCCTATTACATTGTTTCTTACATACTTTCATGTTGTATGAATTCGAAAGATTACGTACGGTAAAGATATAGAGTAATTCATTTTTTAGCATTGCAAATTAAATAGTATTTTGTTGAAATAATCTGTAAAGATTTATTTACAAGTTTTTAAGTAAATGTTTATAAATGTAATATTTGGTAGACCTAAGTTCTATATCGGCCGTACTAAATAGGAAAGAATAGAAAGAAAATCGAATAATCTACTAAAATTTCTTTGCCGTTCATTTTAAAACATTTAAACCTAAGGTCATTATCATGTTACATGTATCAGTATATACACAATAATGTAATCCTTAGGTGATTTATACATATATGCGTACATTTAAATTCAGTGGGAGAATCATTGTTTATGCTATGTTTTGAACGCGATGTAATGCTTCTGAAACGGTGCGGAGGGGTTTGACGTACGTTTTTTTTTTGTCCAGTTTCTCAATCTTTGAATATACTCGCTGTGATAAATATGCTTGCGGAAGAAAGCATTGATTTAGGACAATACGGATGTTTATGAATCCACTCTACCCTTTTTAATGTCTTCAAACATCTCAACACGATTCCGACGAGTCGCCCGCGTGCCGCGGTGGTATGTATTTATTCACCCCTCCTAATGTTATTGTGATTTAAATTCAAGCCACGTGGTTTAGGTTGACCACTTAAAAGGTTATTTATTCACCCCTCCTAATGTAAATGTGATTTAAATTCAAGCCACGTAGTTTATGTTGACCAATTCAAAGGTTACAGGGTAGAACCAGTTTTATGAATAAAATTGGCAATAAACAGGAAAATGCTTTAATCTGTTTCTTTTGAAAACATGTCCTGTAAGAATGTTTCAAATCTTTCTGAAGGACTTTCATCTTTTGGTAGATCAAGGAGGAGGTCAAAACAATATACATTATCTTTGCTTTTGTGATAATTTACTGCCAAAATTGGAGCTCTCTAGAGACAATTCCCCCAAAATAGGACGATACCATGGTAGAAAAAAATGTGTTTACAATATCATTTACACTGACAAACCTTTGTATGCCTTATATGGATATTGTTATCAATGCGCACGGAACATCTTACCACACACCAACTGACCAATCGTTGAATGAATAGCAATGTTTACGCTAACTATACATGAACATGTTTTTATTTTACTTCGAACACGTGGTTCAGGTCAATCAATGATCGATATTAAATGGGCTGCAAAAAATGTTCATATGAAAAAGAACAAAGATTAGAAACTATAAAAGATGTCATCGGCGTTTTTAATTTGTTGTTAACTAGAAAATATGTATCATAAAATGTAGTTTGTGTCAAGTTAAGAACACCAGAGCTTCAAGGCTAAAGAAACCGAGCAGCATCTCGATCTGAGCATTTAAATGGACAATACCCGTGATTACATATGTTTTTTGCCAGGGAATCACCTAACAATTGTATTCACCGATAGTACAACAAAGGAATCAATACAGACTCAAATAGCTTTGTAGTATGACTTAGGAAAACCTAGAATTTTACGATTATTCAATAAATGAATTGCTTGTCATTGTTAACATGGAAATAATAGGAAAAAAAACAAATGAAATTGCTTTACGAAATGGGTGGAAAATGTTCTTTGTGCCTTTCCCATCGCAATTATAATTGTTTTGATTTTGTTTTTCCAGGTGTAAAATTCCTGTAGTACCTGAGAACCCGTAGTAACCCATAATGCAATTCTCATTCATCTGATTTGTGTGTTTGTGCCTCATTTGCTAAGCTGACGTAAAAAAAATATAGTCCTAGTTCCAAATACATGTATATTTGTCCAAAAAGAAATTTTAATGTATGAATGCAGAGAAATAATATCATAGACAATAGGTATACTTAATTAAAATTGTTTGAATTCAAATGAAATTGAAGTACATTTCTTCAGATATTATAGGGTGGTAAAAATTGAAAAACAACATAACTTCTCTGTTTACCATGTCTCCACGTGCTAGTCACTTCCTAGCCACATTTCCGTGAATAAGAATGAGTGCACTTAAGTACGTCATTTGGAACCTTTTCGGCTACTCATTTTAAGCTTAACATTACAATATATCGCTAAATTAATCTATGATTAATGTGCAAGCATATGCTTTTGATATTTATTTCTAGAATTTTTTGTCATACATATTTCTGTAATTACAGAAAACGTAATTGAAAAGAACATGTAAAAGCCTTAAATTCCGGAAACTTGAACGGGACAACTTTCGAATTTAAGGTATCCGCAAATAGGCGGAGACATTTAAACTGCATGGTTGTGGAATGTTAACATTAGCTCATATGATTTATTTGCACTACGAATTGAAATGGAGAAGAGAGAGAGAGAGAGAGATCGTGTTGAATTTAGGGTGCACAATTATTAAATGATTCTAATGTTAAGGGATGCGGTACATGTCTCGCTCTGCATGCAGACCATAATACAGAGGCGATCGACATAAGCCTATACATGTACTTACTAATGACACTGTCAATACCAGAATTCTTTCAAAACACCCCTAATGAAACGAGAGACATATTATCTTCAAACCCTATTCAAATTTGCGCAAAAATCTCCCATAGTTTGAAGTGGGAAGTACGATAGATACTGTCACAACGGAGACTTAAATACAATGAAATTTTCAATGGAAGCGTTAGCGTATCGAACAGCAGAAGGTCACGTGAGAAAGGTGATTAAAATATCAATCGTTGATGCTCGGTGACCGGTTAATTTATGTAACAGAGACAATTTTGTGCCTCTGCTGAGGATCGAACCCGGGACCTCTGGCTTGCCAGTCAAGTGCTCTACCGATTGAGCTAAAGGGTTAACCCACTAGCCCAAGCTAGTAGGATGCCGTGTATCTAACACTACCACATTTAGTAACCATCTCGATCCCAGTTTGGGATAAATTTTTTTTTAAATTAGATATGAGCCGCAACTTGGCCTACATTGTCCTTTGAATATGTATAAGTTTACGTTAAATTATACATTCTGTGCAAATAAGAAAAATGGCCAAGTTGCGGCTCGATGTAAACAAAGTCGTTGAAAACTGGTACGCATCTGAATAACAATAGAAATGAGACAAAACTGTTAGACCCCCGTCTCAAAAGCTAGTGTAGGTAGCTCGGCATTATTTAATATTTTCATGCAATATAATATACCAAAACCTGCTATTGAGACATTGTTTAATAACTATAAAATATAAATTTAATGAATTTTGGAATTTTATTTTGTGCAAAACATCGGGATCCAACTGTCATAGCTTAAGTGCAGTCATTCTTTACCCTATCTCGCTGATTCTCGCCAGAGCTACTGCCAAAGCTACTTTGAACACCTCGGGTTTTACAATTTGCAGAACACCGAAAAATGAAAAAGTTCCGAACACATTAGTAGGGGTGTTATTGAAGTTATCACAAGACGTGTATCCATCGTACACGCGTTTATCTAGTTTATAGGTGTCGGTCTGATTGGTTATAGTATTTACAGAATACCTGTTCTACAGGTATTCTGTTAAAGCACGCATGCTTTAGCATATGTAGAAGGTAAATGCCATTCGAAGGCTCTTTCTCAAAACAGACAGACGTTTCCCCAAAAATGCACTTACGAGAGCGCTTCTGTACCAACCTATGTACGTTTTGTAATTTATTTTATATATTATTTAAGTTTCTTTTTAGTGGAAACGAATGAGAACATAATAAAGTGTCTGCTCTATAGAGTCGCGAAGTAGGGAGTTGACCCTTACTTCGCGGGTTCCAATCCCACTGAGGGACGTGGAGACCGGTCCTTCGTATGAGACCGTATACACCGAGGTTCCGTGTCGCATTAAGTGCTGGCAGGAAAAGATCCCTCCCTGCTCAATGGCCACGAGTATAGGTCAAAAATTGCGGCAAGTGATGGCTTCTCCACTTGAATTAAAAATTCTCGAGAGGGACGTTAAACATTATCAAGAATTCCGACGATCGAACGGACATTCACAAAAACTTGGGCTCATGGTCAGAATCAGAAGAAATTCTCGGTTTGTTTTCGTTTTTATTCTACTGTTAATGACATTTTATATAATGTGTACGTACAGTACCGACCAGACCCAACCTGTCCCAGGGACTGCTTTCTGGGACTGCTAAAGCAGTCCCACAGCAGTCCCAGTGGGCGGGGTTTATTAATCTAATGGGCGGAGCTAACTCAGAAATGAGATTTCTCATAAACAATGGAACTATAAAAGGCAGTAGAAATTGATTCTGGGTAGTATGCCAGGATATCTTACATGTACGCTAAGGTCATATATGAACAGTACGCGCATTGAAATAGAAATTATAATATTTATTGGTTGAAGAAGTCTTTCACACCTACATGTACATGTACGAATTACAATGAACATGACTATTTAATCACAATTATCGGATATATTAATTATATTTCTTCTGTGATTGATACTGGTTCCCAAATTTATTTTTTATACAGAAAATTAAACGTGAATTAATTATTTTCCACCAGTATAAGCTTTAGATATATCTACTCTAAAACTACTCTACAGGAATTTTCTTCAGTATTGGGGCTTTTAAAAAATTCTTCGTTTATTTTGCCAAGTATTATTTTTCAGTCATGATTATTTTTACTGACATGTCAATTTAATTATCGTTAATTTCTCTAGTTCTATAAAACTCAGTTTCAAGTGTTTTATTTATAAAATTAATGTCCGAGTGTACATCTGTAAATCACCAGAATGGAAGTATCAGATTATGTTCAAAATTAACTAATCCCAAAAGAAATTTATACACATTTCATTTATCGTATTTTTTTTCGCATTACATGAATTGAAATTAGGGTTATTGTTTACCAGCATGTTCAATGATGTGTAACGCTGTTACAAAAAATACCCAAATAACATGCATTGATTGTCTGCCCAACGGCGATTGAAACCATTGGTGTTTTTGTTTTGAAATATTTTATTGTATAAACAAAAGGATTGGAAAGGTGTTGATACCATTTAATAAACATGAATCGGCCAGGTAAACACTAGCAAAACAAAAAATAAATAAATCACGATTCCCGGTATTTTCAAATGTTTTTTTTTTTTTTTTTAATAAATATACTCTTTTAATTATAACTTGTTTATAAATTAAAAGCTACCGGTAAATCATTAAATAATTCCCCAATGATTATTCATATTGATTATGTTACGGAAGAATGGAAGCATAATTTTATTTCATGGTCATTTAATAAATTGTTAGGTTTAATTTGAGGGTTACATGGAATACTAGTACTTTTTTTAGCGTGATCCTTGTAAAACGTGTAGTTTTTTTTCAATCAAAAAATCTTAATTTCTAACTGTAATGATTTTTTTAAAATGTACTAATGCAAATTTTGAGTACATAATTTTACATTAATTAATTCCAAAAGGCCCACATGTAGCTATTTTTTTCTCATAAACCTGTAATTTATTTTTAGTGATAAAATTTTATCATTACTTCCTTATTTAACAACTTAATTTTTTTTTAAATTTATTCTAAACTATACATTAATTTGTGTAAGTATACAGTTCCTGAAAATATTAATTAACTATAATTATCTCTACTTATTATAAGAATGTAAGAAACTCATCTCTGCTGCAAGTAAACAAAACAACAGGGAAACTGCAAATTCAGAATACACAATGGGCGGAGCTATCATGTCACTCAGAACCTTTTTCACACATGAGTGAACAAAGCAGTCCCAGGGGCAGCTGGGACTGCTTTTCAGAGCAGTCCCATACCGGTTCCAGAGCAGTCCCACAGCGGTCCCGGGGACTGCTTTGGTGTCAGGTTGGGTCTGGTCGGTACTGTATGCATACATTATCTTAGAACAAGATCAATTGGATTTCAAAGCTATTGACGAAAAACTCATGTTGAACACTGGGTGTACGCAATCTGTTGTGCAATGGGTTGTTACCCCAACTATTTTAAGGAGAATATTGGAGGATAATTATGAGTTTTGAGTATTACTCTAAAAGAGTAATTTCATGTTCCCCACTAGACAATTATAAGGTGAAAAATAAATTCCATTACAAGATGTATTTTTGAAACACTTAAGCCCGGTATGCAGCTTACGGCGAGGGCTGAATTCTCTCAAATGCATGTCAAACTCGAAAGGTCACGTTCAAAAGTGTTGGTACCCAAAGGAAGGTCTTGTAACAAGGAATACATCTTGCCTAAGTATTTTCTCCTCAAGTTCTGCAACAGCTTTTTCGGCTGCTGGGTTCTTACATGTATTAGGGTTTTTAACTTTACCAATTTCGAGGTTGATGCGATAGGGATCCAAGAGTTCATCCTCGCACAAGGCCAAAAACCCGGCGCAGGGTCGACACGGATGATAGCTCTTGGCCCATCAAGTGGGTCGAGATCCATGTACAGTATGAGCAAAATGTATGGGTTTTTTTCATCTGTAACTAGACAGACAGCTGTATAGGCAGTTACCGTTTCTCCTTAGACCAGGATTAGTCGGTGGTTCTGTTTTATGAAGTCTGCAGCAAAGGTAATCCCAATTACATCAGGGGGAGGATCTGATTATTGTCAATATAGCTATTGGAAATTTTTTGAGTGAAGTGAAGGTATGGCAAGAGTCACATGCACGGTTGACTGATTGAGGCAAATCCAACGCATAGAAGTTGCGCTTTATGACCAACAACATTTTAGTAGGGTGATCCAAACGAATATGAAGGGGCAGTTACCAGGCCATCAAGGACACTGCGTGGGACTATGATGAGCTCAATTGGTGGCTGTAATAGATCAGACCTGCGTGTGATGTGGTCGCCTAGAATTCTACACATAAGCTCTTCTAGAGCCGTCTCTGATCTAATGTTTACTATGACGTCACACAAAAAAATATGGTATTCAAAATACCACAATTTGAAACTATTTACTATTTCAAACTGCTTGATAGCTGTAGACTACATAAAATCTTACCATTACATGCAGCTTTGTCGTTTGTCAAATCCCACAAACAATGTATAAACGACGCATCGATCACAATGCACTTGTCAATGTGACGTCATCTCGCAAAAATACTCAGTGAGAGGCTAATCAAACACATTTTGTACAATGAAAAATGTCTTTTGTTCTCAAAAAACAGTGCAGTTATTTAAAATACTGGTCACTTGGATGCGATGTCTATTTTACTATTTTGTTTATACATGTATACTGCCTGAATATTCTGAAGACAAGTGATACTGTCATGTGTTTGTATGCAGATTCATTGCAAAAGTAATAGAAGGACCCCCAGAAATCGATTTATTGCAAGGGCATACATAAATCTTGCTGAGAAAACTGCGACGAAAATAGATGTATGAAACGGACAGACATGGATAAATAGGAAGTTGACATCGAATGTGAGGAAAAAATGAATCCCACCAAATCAGAAATGATGGTGTTAAACTTTCAAGCATCTGCGATGAAGCGTTGCTGAGAAAACTGCAACGAAAATATGTTATGTATAAAACTGACCGACGCACTGATTAACAGGAAGTTGACATCGGATTTGAACAAAAATGAATCCACCATGACATGCCTCAGAGAAGATTGTGTTAAATTTTCAAGCATCTGCGATGAGTAGTTGCTGAGAAAACTGCAACGAAAAGAACTGCGAACGATAGTATTGTTCTCCCGCCTACCTTTAAGTCAACTCTTAAAAGTTAACATATTCGAAAGATTTTCAAAATTTTAATAGATATTTATATGAGTTTTCATAAAACATTACTTATTTGCGATATCAAAGAGACTTAACTCTTTAATTTTGGTAAAACTTGTGTTTTTCACTATAGAAATCAACGGAAAACGGAAAATATTTTTAAAACATCCCCCGTGAAACAAAAATTCCTTTATACAAGTAATATGGAGTGTCATTTTACAAATTTATGCCAAAGCTTTTTGTGTTTCACGGGGAGGGGGGGGGGGCATACATGTATGTTTATAGACATAAAACGAAAAAAAAAGATGATTTTTCACCAATTTCAAAGCTATTTACAACTAAATAATTGTATTTTATTAAGGTCTTCCGCTCAGGCGGAAGACCTTCTACTGATTCTGTTGGTAAAGATTATTATTCTTTTTTTTAAGGTCTTTCGTTTCCAACGGAAGACCTTCTACTGATTCTGTTGGTAAAGATTATTATTCTTTTTTCTCTTCTGCTTCCTAGACCGCAACTTTGAGGCCTCATATCTCACTCATTTCTCAACAGATTTCGCTCATTTTTTCAGAGGTTATAGACGTTTATAAATTCTATCAGAATGTTGACTAAAATTTTTAAAAGTCACTTCCGGTTTTGAGTTATTTCCCTTTAAACGAAAAATTATAGGCTTTCGTTTCCGGATAAAGGCTCAGAGACCACAAAAGCTGGAGCAGAAATTTTACTGGTTTTAGATAACAGAAGAATTGAAGTTGTACACATTGGTTTTTGTTTTTCGATTTCTGCATTCAAAATGGCGCTATATAGGGGTCAAAAATTAGAACACCTAAAAGAGCGAAAATTTACATATATTTTCCTTTTTATCTTGAAAGCTAAAAATATTTTGTAAAGACATGTTGAATAAAAAGTTGTGTATAATTGCAAGAACTTTCATTTGATATCATTAAAAAGGGGCTGGTCCCTAAAATTAGGGATCTAGGGTCCTTGAAATTTTTTGCATTATATCGCAAAAAGTATTGAGAATTTGTAATACGTCAAAGAAGCAAAGTTGTTTAAAATGTCAAGCTTTATCTAATGGGATTGTCAAAATACGTCCGGGGACGTAACTTACGGTCAAACCGGAAGTAGTCAAAAATTGCATATTTTTGCTGTTCTTGACAGGTTTTTAGATATCATATGTCACTGGAAGCTCAAATCTTAATTTTACGTCCGTTGACGGTACTTCCGGTCAAACCGGAAGTTGCCAAAAATGGCTTTATTTTGCAATAATTAACATAGATTTGGAGGATTAAACCATTTTTCGACTTCATTACTCTTTTTTTTTAAATGAAAGTTACTTCCGGTCAAACAGGACGGAAGACCTACTCGTTGCTTTGCAGCGAGCTCGGCTCTAGTTTCTTCTACTTCCTAGACGCCAACTTTGAAGCCTCATATCTCACTCATTTCTCAATTGATTTCGCTCAAATTTCCAGAGGTACTAGAAATTACTAAACTCTATCAGAATGTTGTCTAAAATTTCAAAAAGTCACTTCCGGTTTTAAGTTATTTCCTTTTAAACGAAAATTTATAGGCTTTCGTTTCCAGACAAAGGCGCAGAGATGGCTAAAGCTGGAGCAGAAATTCTACTGATTTAAGATAATACAAGGATTGAAGTTGTGCACATCGGTTTTTGTTTTTCGATTTCTCTATTCAAAATAGCGCTATATAGGGGTCAAAAATTAGAACGCCTAAAAAAGCGAAAATTTACACATATTTTGCTTTTTATCTTCTAAACTAAAAACATTTTGTTAAAACATATAGAACTTTGTGCAGAATTAGAAGATCTTTCAAATGATATCTCGAAAAAAGGGCTGACCCCTAAATTAAGGGATCTAGAGGGGCCGAAAGTTTTTTCCAGATATCTCAAAAAGTATTGAGAATTTGTAATACGTCTAAGAAGCAAAGTTGTTCAAAATGTCAAGCTTAATCTATTGAAGTCATCAAATTGCGTCTGGCGACGTCACTTCCTGTCAAACCGGAAGTCGTCAAAAAATGCATACTTTTTTTCCGGTTTGGGGGTAACATATGTCACTGGAAGCATAGAACTTGATTTTCCGTCCGTCAACATCACTTCCGGTCAAACCGGAAGTAGCCAAAAATAGCTTATTTTTTAATGTTTTGATGCAAAATTGAAAGTATAAAGTGACTGGAGACGACTTAGCTCATTGCTTTCTTTTGTTGACGTTACTTCCGTCAAAACAGGACGGAAGACCTACTCGTTGCTTTGCAACGAGCTTTGCTCTAGTTCTTTTTTTTTCCTAGACGCCAACTTTGAGACCTCGTAACTCGCTCGTTTCTCAACGGATTTCGCTCAAATTTTCAGAGGTTATAGACGTTTATAAACTCTATCAGAATGCTGACTAAAATTTCAAAAAGTCTCTTCCGGTTTTGAGTTATTTCCTTTTAAACGAAAATTTATAGGCTTTCGTTTCCAGACAAAGGCGCAGAGGCGGCTAAAGCTGGAGCAGAAATTCTACGAATTTTAGATAAAAGAAGGACTGAAGTTGTGCACATCGGTTTTTGTTTTTCGATTTCTCTATTCAAAATGGCGCTATATAGGGGTCAAAAATTAGAACGCCTAAAAGAGCCAAAAATTACTCATATTTTGCTTTTTATCTTCTAAACTAAAAATTTTCTGCTAAAACATATAGATCATAATTTGTGCAGAATTAGAAGATCTTTTAAACGATATGTCGGAAAAAGGGCTGACCCCTAAATTAAGGGATCTACAGGGGCCAAAAGTTTTTTCCAGATATCTCAAAAAGTATTGAGAATTTGTTATACATCAAAGAAGCAAAGTTGTTGAAAATGTCAAGATTAATTTCACGGAGTCATCAAAATATGTCCAACGTCGTAACTTCCTGACAAACCGGAAGTAGTCGGAAAACGCGTATTTTTGCCGTTTTTGACAAGTTTTAGGGTAATATATGTTTCTGGAAGCTTAAAAATTATTAATTTTCCGTGCGTCGTCGTCACTTCCAGTCAAACCGGAAGTGGCAAAAAATGGCTTATTTTTACATTTATTAACATAGCTTTAGAGGATTCAAAGCATTTTTGGGCGTTATTTCTCATTTTTGTTAAAAATGAAAGCTACTTCCGGTCAATCAGACCTACTCGACGCTTTGCAACGAGCTTTGCTCTAGTTAATTTATATATGTTTTGTTTATTTACGTAAAACATAAGAAAAGATATGAGAAACATTTGATCATATTTAAGACTATTTCAAAATATGGTGATTCTTGAAAGTTCGATTTCACTAAAAAAAAAATATCGTCTCCCCCCCCCCCTTTTTTTTCAAGAGCTAGAATTAATGATATTTTACTGTCTAGCGCTGGAATTAAAATGATTATTCAATTACCATATGATAGAACTGTTCTTTGTATTAAGCAAAGATTTAATGGCCAAATAGCCATTAACATTGAATTTAATGGGTGCAAAATGTAGGCGGGAATCAAGAGTTAGAGTTTGTAGTTCTTTGTTACGGACGGACAGACACACAGGGGTAAAACAGTATGTCCCATCTCCTTCGGGCCGGAGCGGGGGGTATTATCAACGATACAATCTACTTAAAAGCGCGCAATTTTTCACCTCAATATTGAGGTCCGACGTGAATCACCGATAAAAAGTGTGAGCGAGTGCAGATAGCTGCAACAGGTCAATAGTTTTTACCCTCTTATCAGGATTATAAACATATTTAAAACGTGTTCTAAGTTTGAACCTCTATTCGTGGATCTTATTCTACAAATACTTCCTTCACCAAGCGAATTTTCCAACCAGCATTTGGTTTATAGACTTAGATCACCACACTCCATTAAAATTTTTTTTCTTTGCAGTTCATTACCAAGTACACAAATCCCAGTGATAGGACAAAAAAAAAAATCAATATTAAACCTATTTCATTGTCACAAACTGTTGATCATGTACTTACATTGTTTATTTGCTTAGTGTAACCGGAAGAAAAAAAATTATTAATACCTTCTAATTTTACATATTTATTTGAAAGTTATTTTGAATGAACATAGGGATTTTATTGTCGGCTTTACCACTTCTTGGCGGTTAAGGGTTGCAAAGTTAAGGATATCAGATTTTCAGCCAGGATTGAATGATTGATTGATTGTAAGTTGTTAAACATCCCTCTTGAGAATTTTCCCTTCATATGAAGACGCCACCACTTGCCGATGGAAAGCTACAAATTCTGTCCTATACACGGCACACTTGGCCATTGAACAGTGAGGGATCTTTTTCGTGCCAGCAACTAATGCGAGACGGATCCTTGGTTTATACAGTATCATCAGAAGGATAAAACTATGATATATAAAAGCGATGTCAATATGAAAATTTCAATAAAATGTGAAGACACACAAAATTAAGATTTAATTTGCTTAATTCTGAAAATGACAACAAAACAAGCTCCAAGACGTGATTAAAGATGCATGGACACAGATTTGAAGTTAATTTTTCTGTATAATATCATGACTTAATAACATTTCACATCAAAATATATTAAATTTTTTTTTTCATCTTAAAGTTATTGAAACTTCAAATTTTTGGATGGGTTTGATTGACACATCCTTGCACTTTCACAAATTTTACTTTTATTCTTTATAGTTAGGAAAAGTGGCAATCTTGTTATGCATAATGAAAAATATTAAAACTTTAATCCAGAAAAAAATTTATATTCAGAGTAGTAATGTTTAAAAGCAAAACCCCTTCACAAGTATCGTCTTTCTGCGCTAAGTGTTGTGTACTGAATTTAGCAAATTGATCACACCATTGAAACATACAGTTTCTGTAAACAGGGCACGAGCTCTGTTGTTGTTGATGATATTTACGATTCACCGGGAGCGTTTAATTGTTCAAGTCAGCTCACCACAACTACACGGACTGAAAATATACTGTACGCTTTGCTTTCGAACATTTCTGCAATGAATTTTCTGGATTATAGATTTATTATTTTGTGTTGAACATAAATTCGTGGGTCTCTTCAAATCTTGAAAACCACGAAAAATTAACAATTCACAGAATTTGATGTGCATTTGTCGTTATGAGATGTGGTTTTACCATTATACATGTATATTTTGTGCTTATGTGGTGTGCATTTGTCAGTATGTGGTGTACATGTACATTGGTCTTTATGTGTTGTGCATTTTTAAAGTGATATGCATTTGTTATTATGTGAAGTGCATATTTCATTAGATCATGTACTTTCTAATTTATAGGATGGCAGTAAATATAAAATTTACGAATTCTCATGTTGTTAATTTTGAATTTACTACTACCTGGTAAATACAAATTATACAACATGACAGTACACAACAATGGATGACTTACAATAATCCGACATGGATATAATGTTTAATATATTCCTCTTACTCTAAAATTTGATTCAAATAAGTCCCAAAAGATATTTTTGCTTTTAATAAATTGAATTAAATTTTATACATATGATAAATTCTGGATCTGAATATCGTACAGCCGCCTTAAAAATACTGGAATTTGAATGAAAATACTCTGGTACTTACAAATCTCATCAAAAAAGGTACAAAAACTGTACAAAATAACAACAAAAACTTAACTTAAGATTTATTTAGATTTATTATATGATTTCAAATTGACAGAAGTTTTACTGGTTTATTTAATTTATCTTACAGTTTATTTTACATTCTATGGATACTTCATCACCTGTA